>NC_141023.1:51220000-51430000 GCF_052040795.2 Danio rerio
CTGTTAATTTCAGAGCTGTATTTTGATATTTTGCAAGGGCTTCAGCTGGTACCGACCTCAGTTTCGCGACTAGACGTTTATGTGGAGTCTACGTATCGATGTCTAGATGACAGCGAGAGCGAGATGAGACCTCAGATTCAACGTGTGGCTGCTTTTTTACACACTTTCTGCAAATTTTGACTATATCTATATTGGTTTTTCATTCGATTGAAAGCCGAAATATTGCCAGACAGACGAAGTAACTTTCGGTTTTGGAAGAGAGCTGCTTCAGTAATGAAAGACAGTTGGTGGAAACACACACAAACTCACGCAGGATACACTTATAGGCCTATTCATTATTGATTTATTTAACATTAAACGCACAGTAATTAAGTGTAAAAATGAAAGGCATTACTTCAGAAAAAGTGCTCACTGTGGTTTCCAATGTCAGTGGTGCGGCATTGCTAAATTACTTTTGTTTTAATCAGAGAATAAGATTATATAGCCTATTTTAGTTATTTAGCGTAATATATAGTTATTTAATTGAATTAGTGTAATATATAAATATATAAACTATTTAGTGCTTTTTGCATTTAGGCATAGGCTGAGTAACTTAATTTTACTTAATTTTAAAACTTAATTTTACTTGTAAATACAAAAGGTTTTCCGGTTTTATTTTATTTTTTTGATGGCACTTTATTGCATGTTGAATGTTACAATTACAAAGATTTTTACTAAACAAGTGCACTACCACAAGGTATTTTTTGTTGCTTTAAAAAAAATAAAAAGTATCATTCTCATATTCTTGCCTTATTTATCATTATATAAATATAAAATTGTATACAATTTTATACAACCTTAAAAAAAAGGCTCACCAAGGCAAAAAGTTAGTCTAGAGCTGTTTTGGATAGATTAATTTATAGATTTTGTGTGCCTTTTATCAACATTGCCATTACTTTTACATGTGATTAAACTCGGGATGATAAAGATTACTCAATGATCGATTTATTGTCGGTAACACTTTAAAACCCATAGACCTTATCAATGACCGAGGTTGGACATTCAAGTTATGCTTTGTGCAGTGAGACGTGTCTCTGATTTCACACATTACATAATCAAGTGTGTGTAGGCTAGTTTACGTTACCTTATGGAGTCGTGTACTCTCTTAACTTTGCATATTGGGGATACATAAAACCCTGTTATGCACAGATCTTGTTTAGGTCAGCTGGTGCTGCCTTTAATCCGCTGGTTAAGTAATCAAAAAGTAGGGCAGTCTAAAGTCTACTTATGGGTAGCACGTTAAGACCAAACATTAGTTACAGGGCACCTATGGTAAAAAATCTACTTTTCAAGCTGTTTGGACAGATCTGTGTGTTGGTATAGTGTATAGACCGTCATACTGGGGTGATATGAACACACCCAGTCCTTTTTTGAGGTTAGCCTTAACTAAGCTAAGCGCGCTCTGTCTGTCTGCCTGCCTGTGTGTGTGGGTGTGTGTGTGTGTGTGTGTGTGTGTCATCTGCGGTGTGTTTGTGTGCGCGGGCGCGCGTTTACTTTGTAACGATATTGTGTGTGACTCATCAATGCAACTTCACAATACTGATTAGTAAAGGTTAGTTCTTACTGTAGTACCTCACAAACGCTACGTGAGACCTTCTTCCTTTTAGTCTGTCTGTTGTCTGACGCAGCTGACGGAGGAGGCATGTAGAAATAGAGGGCGGGAAAGACTCGTCTTAAAGGCGCAGTACGACAAAACCACCCCCTGCTGGAAATCAGTATAAAACAGCATCTTGTAAAAGGTATAATGAAAAATCTGATGGGTATTTTGATCTGAAACTTTATATACACATTCTAGAGACGCAAAAGACTTATATTAAATCTGAAAAAAGGGGTAACCTAGGTGCTCTTTAAGCAAACTTTAAACCGTGCAAGAGGTAAATATTTTGCTTTTGACCTAGATATCCAGTCAGCACCACTTGTCCCAGCAATATGGATATATTATTAGCTAAATATTATTAGTAGTAGTATTATACATTAGTGAACATAATGCACTTTTTGTAACAAGTAGATTTTTTTCTTTCTCTGCATGCAAACGAAAAAGAAATGAACAGACAAAATGAACAGACGATAAATAATATGCGGCTCACTTTGTGTGCGGATTTGTCCATTTATTCAATTTATAACTGCCGGTAACACTTTAGAATAACTATCCGTTATAACTAGTTAATAGTTCATTAATAAACTTAAAGTAATGAGTTATAACTGACTCATTAAACAATAGTTAATAGTTTGTTAATTATTTTTAACTATCCATTATAACTAGCTAATAGGCCAATAATAAACTGTTGGTAGGGCTGCTCGATTTTGGGAAAAATCATAATCACAATTATTTTGGTCATAATTGTAATCACGATTATTCCAAACGATTATTAGTTTAAGTCAAAATTATTAGCACTCCTGAGAATTTTTTTAAATAAATATTTCCCAAATTATGTTTAACAGAGCAACGAATTTTAACAGTATTTCCTCTAATATTTTTCTTCTGAAGAAAGGCTTATTTGTTTTGTTTTGGCTAGAATAAAGGCAAATTTAAATATATTGAAACCCCTTTTAAGGTCAATATTATTAGCCCCTTTAGGCAATATATATTTTTGATTGTCTGCAGAAGAAACTGTTATATAATGACTTACCTAATTACCCTAATTAAGCTTTTGAATCACATTTTAAATTTGAATGTTTGTATTTAAAAAAATATTTACAAAAATATTATGAGCTGTCATCATAGCAAAGATAAAATTAATCGGTTATTAGAAATGAATGATTAAAACTATTATGTTCAGAAATCTTCATTCCATTAAACAGAAATTAGGGGGAAAAGGTTGCTAATATTCAGGAGGGCTAATAATTCTGACTTCAACTGCATATATTATTTTCCTCCCTGCAAAGGAAAGAAAAATAAATACAATTGAATAAAAATATTAAACAAACTGTGCTTTTAGCATCTTCGCCCTAAGAAAAACACATTAGCTACAAAAGTCTTCAGTCAAGAGCAAAGAGGGATTTTCTCGTTGTTTTATTAATCATGATAAAACAGGCGGCAGCTATTGTGCTCTGTCACTTTAATGGTTTCGCTTTCACGTGTCTTTTGATTCTAAATTCGTTTGTTTATTACAAAATGAGGGTTAATATGAATAATCACGAACCACCACGTTTTGACACCTATTTGAACATTAAAGCGCTCACGTTAATGACTTTAGATGTGTGTGCTCTCTGCTCGTCACAATGTGGGAATGAAACCAAGTGCAGACCGCATGCTTCTAACTGTCTGCACGCCGCACACACAATCATGCGGTCTTTCACGCTTTTAAGAGCAACAAGTGAGGACAACTGGACAGGGGGCGGTAAATAATGGAATAATCATTTATCTCGATTAATGGTTTTTCATAATCGTTAGAAGCCGTAATCGAAATCGAAATCAGATTTTCGATTAATTGCACAGCCCTAACTGTTAGTTAATTAGTTCAGAATAACTTGTTAAATAAAAGTTAATAGGTTGTTAATTATTTATAACTGTGTCTTATAGATAGCCAATAGATAACTTACAAGCTGTTAATTAACAAGTTGTGAATGACTTGTTAACTGCATTTTTAGGGTTTGTAATTATACATAATGAATTAGTAACAGATCATAAACAAGCTGTCATAAACAAGACTTGTTAAGTATCAGTTAACAGTTTATATATGTTATTGGGATGTTATTCTAAAGTTGCAACTATTCTTCATTTATTAACTTAGTAAATGAGGAATAGGTGCAACTTTAGAATAACGTCCCAGTAACATACTTAAGCTAATAACTAACACTTAACTAATATATTAACTCACACTTTACAGATCAATAGTTCATAGTTTCTTTACCATCTAACAACACCAGTTAAACTTTAGTTGAACTTTAATAAAATAATTTTTATTTATTTTATTTTCACGTTTAGCACAATAAGTGCCCAAACCTCATGGATTTGAATTCTTGTGAACTGCTGTTCTGCCATGTGATGGCTCAGTATCTGTGTTTCTTTACATTAAACACAATGTTAAACATTTCATCTGTGAAGTTTCTTTGGTAAAATACAGCACACAGAAAAGCTTATATCAAATTTTATATCACATAAAATTTCTGTAGCTTGAACTTGTTCATTTGCTGTTCTACAAAGTTTCACTGGTGTTAATAGATGGTTAACAAACTATGAACAATTGATCTGTAAAGTGTGTGTTAATATATTAGTTAAGTGTTAGTTATAAGCTTAAGTATGTTATTGGGATGTTATTCTAAATTTGCAACTATTCCTCGTTTACTAACAGTTAATAAATGAAGAATAGTTGCAACTAGAATAAAATACCAATAACATAAACAAAGTCTTTAGTAAGTAATTCACTAACAGCTTGTTCATGATCTATTACTAATTTATTATAGTTATAAATCATCAAAATACAGTAACAAGTTGTTTAGAACTGGTTAACTAACAGCTTGTAAGTTATCCATTGGCTATCTATAAGGCACAGTTATACATAATTAACAAACTATTAACTTTTATTTAACAAGTCATTTAGAACTCATTATCTAACAGTTTATTAATGAACTATTAACTAATTATAACGGATAGTTATTCTAAAGTGTTACCAGGAATGAATAATATAGTCAACTGATAAAGTAAGTTATATAACAAACAGGTGATGTGCTCCAGAGGCTCGACAGAAAACTGGACTAGTGGATGGCATGACGATCCAGCCGCCTAATTCATTACATTTTGGTTAACTAATTCTTACACAACTCTCTTGAGGCCAAATAGGAAAAATGCAAAAGAAATTGGCCGTTAAATTTATTTTAGCAGGTACGCAAACGCCAGTCATTTTCATATTAGTTTTTCAGTTAGGATAAATATTAGAGTAGCCTAATAAACAGGGTCTCTTCAGATATCATAATGTCAAATTTAAGACCTTTTAAGACCTTTTTAAGACCATTAAGTATTAAATTTAAGACTTATATCGCAATATCAAAAACACGCGAGAGAAAATGTAAAAGCACAAAATTAGGGGTAAAATAAAGTTATTTCAATTAAACAGTAGTAAAGTCAGGTTAAATGCACCATTGAACTACAGAAAAAACAAACATTTTAATGCAGATTTATACTTTCACCAGGCACCGCATCGCACAACTCATGAAATGGATTAAGGCTTTTGTACTTGACATGTTCACCATTGAGATCTATTTTTTTTTAATACAGGGGGCGGTCCAAAAAACAAAGTAAAATCAGACGAATAAAAAGATAATCATTATCATTGAAGATGTTTTTGGGGGCCTCTTTTTTGTTTTAACAAACTTATCTCTCAGAGTTTTTTCCAAAGTTTTACAAAAACTTTCCTCCTTTCCCATGGCTGTTGCAATTTCTAGCCAATAATTAGTGGTCATTCTGGCAAGCAGAAATGTAACTGTGATAGAAAATAGGTATAAACTTGATTAGGTTTTATAGCCTACTGTACTATTCACTCTTCAAATAAATTCCACTATCAATCCCATTTTATCACTAAAATAAAGTGAACTAGTCTCTGCTGTACAGTGTTTTGTGAAGTAAAGTAAAGTACTTCAATTACTCTGTTGTGGTAATACTATAGTTGCTATGGTAACACAACAAGTGTATTAAAAACAAACTACCCAGTGCTTTAGTTTTTTTTTACAATATAGGGTATATTTTTCTACAATTCACCACACTTTACTGTAGTAAAACTACACTGTATTTCATTTTATCAGTTCACTATACTTAATACTACAGTATGCTGAAGCATCTCTGGAAAGCACGAAATGAGACGGAGCGAGAGCAGATCATTCGCACGTGAGCAGCCAGTGTTTTGAGAGCTCGCAAGCAGTTTTGTCCATAAACAAAGGAAACCGGCGCATAAGCAGAGATTCGCTCTCTCGTATTACATCGCTCCCGACTTATAAAACTGCACTTGCGACATTTGTCAGTGAAATAACGGCATACTCTGCCAGCCGAAATCATGTCGCGCACATTCAAAGCGAACTTCCGCAAACACAGCGATGACGTCACATTCGCCGCGCGCACTGAGTTTAATATCAGAAAGCTGATTGGCTATTGCAAGTTGACTTTTTTGTAGTTGTAATTAAGCAAATTACAATTGGACTAGTGAAATAAAGAACTACAACACCCCAAAAACCTAGCAACAACAACAAAAAGAATTTAAATGAGCATTAGATGTAGCGTTACATGGACATCGAAAAATAAGACCTGTGCAAAAATATTTAAGACTTAGAACAGCTAATTTAAGACCTTTTAAAGCCATAAATTTTGATTTTTTAATTTAAGCCTTTATAATACTTTTTAAGACCCCGCGGGGACCCTGATAAAAAGTCTTACAGTAGTCTACACTATAATTAATATTATAACTTATTATATCTATTATTATCATCAATATAATTAAAACTAAGCTATAAAATTATGTCGCAGAACCCTTAAACATATTTGCTTTCATTTTGACATTGCTAATGCGCACTTTTACAGTTGTGTAAAGAAAGTAGCATTCACCCATGCAGCAGCAGCATTTTCAAGTTAGCACACTTAAAAAAAGACTTGATTTTAAAGATGATCAGCCTGCGGAGTCAAGTTTATAGTGTTATAAATGAATAGTGCGTGAGTAAGTGGATCAACCTTTCACATGCGCTGCATGTACACTGTTAAAAATTGTCCCGTTAAAAAACGGTAAAATACTGGCAGCTGCAGTTGCCAGCAATGTACTGTTATTTTATAGTATGTTGCTGTAAAATTACATGGACTACATTGAAATTCACAACACTCAAGTGAACTCATTTTGTTTACTGAAAGCAACTGCCTCAAATTTGCCAAAAGCTGTATGAGTTTATGAAGTAATGTGCTATAGAAGCATGCTTATAATGATAACTTTTTTTAGTTAATTAGAAAAGTTCTGTTTGACTCAAATGTCTTAAATTTCACATCAGCACACATACATGTAAAGTTGGAATTAACACAGAGAGATTCTGACTGCATCAGCAACTGAGCAGCCACTGTCTTTAAATAAAGAAACATACAGAATAACATCAGCAGTTCATTGTTCATCTTTAACTCATACACTGGCTCTACTCTCCTCCACAACGGTGACACACAGAAGAAATTTGCTTCAGGTTTTACAGTAAAATACTGTTTTTTTTTCCTTGATTTAACGGTAAACTACTGGCAGCTGTGGTTGCCAGCAATCTACTGTTTTTTTACAGTCTACTTCCGTAGTTTAAATTAACAGTATATTCCTGTTAAAATACATTTTTACACTGTGTTTTTAACTCTCATACATTTAACCCTTTAAACCACAGAGCAAATACTCCAGATTTAATTGAAGTGTCCACACTACTGAGTGTTCAAGAAACATGTAGCAAAGCTGAAGTAAATTAATTAATTAAATGACTAATTAAATGATGATTGAGGATTAACAATGAACAAATGAAGAAATACTGAAGGGAAAAAACAAGAACAGAACATACAAAACTACAACTTTAGTCACAGCTTTATAATGAAATAACCTGAAGGTCAACAAATGATTAAATCATTTAAGTGATCAGCGGATAATTAAACAACTCTACAAACATAATCACCAGCTACACTTATTACTTAATACATTTATTTTTGTATAACATCTACTAAAGTTCTTCTTGAGAAAAAAAGTTAAAGTTTTACGTCACCATCATGGAGAAAAGAGTTTGCTTTAGTTGGGCTCTCAGCCCTGATATTTTTATCATTAATATATATTGGCTGCTGCAATTGTTAAGAACTTTGTTTAAAAAAAAAAAAAAAAGCTCTTTTGATGTGGCAAGCCAGCTAAAAACCTAAATAAGATCTGGTGATGTTCATGTTGCTATTAAACGGTAGAATCTGTTCTAATTAGGTATAATATAATTTACTGCTCCTATTCAATGTTTAATCTATTGTTTCACATTTTAGGTCTATATGTGGCAATGATTTCTGGAAGTTTTAAGAATATCTTGGACTAAAACACTTTGCTCTATGGCGTAATCAGCACTCAAACAGACGTCAGTAATCGGCGTATGAACCTCAATAATGGTGACAACTAACAAAATTAACAGTTTAACTTACAAACAGGCAACTGCAAGTCTAAACATAAACAAAAGCAGAATCAAACATAAATAAAGAAAACCGTGAGACTATTATACAACATTTATTCTTGCCGCAATGCATGCTGGGATATTTGTACTGTGCCTCACCCAGCATGCATTGCAGCATGAAACATTTGAACTGTTACCATTGTTGAGATACAAGGTCTGATTCATGAGGTCTGAGTGTGTCTTTGTCATAACTGAACTGTTTTTGTATGTTATTTCTCAACTGTTAAGTATTTACGTAGGGATTTTATCTGTTTCCACTTCTCATTAATTAAATAAATATCTGCATAAAATCTATTGTATGAGGCCCTTCATCCAGGTTTGTACTAAACATTTATCAGAACTAATTTCAGACAAATAGATTAATCTATCTATTGCCTTTTCCACTTTACTGCTATAATAAAAGTGTTTTTGTTAACTCTGTATTACAGCAGTTGGAGAGTCTGAATTTATGAGTTCATGGGTGAAGAGCACAACTAAACCAGCCCCTCACTCCATTATGGTGACTTACGGCTAAATTTCTGTTGGATCTCAATGAGAATTGTATGGAAGTCAAATCAGTCAGTAATAAGTGTGTCTGCTGTTGTTTGTGGAGTTGTTTAATGATCCTCTGCTGAGACTGAAAGTGTTTTATTTTACTTGATTTTATTTAATGTTGTAACTCAAGTGTTGTTTGTGTTTCTTGTTTCTCTTTCCTTCAGTAATTGTGATTATTAACAGCAGGTGTTCATCAGTGTCTGAATTCACTCATTAGTGTTCATTAACTCTGTCAGATGAACTATATTGATAAACTAGTTGATGGAATAGTGAACAAGGGCACAACGTGTGATTTTAAACACAGACTTCAAAATGTCGAATCTGAACTCTGTTAGCTCACAGTTTTCTGCTGTTGGTTACTTTCTCGAAAACAAAAATGTTACACAGAAAGCACTGTTTTTAACCGAATATTACTTTTTTAGTGGAAAAAACATTATTTTACCGTAGAATCTGACCGTTTTTTAGCAGCAATTTTTTACAGTGTAGGCTGCATGAGAATCTAGGTTAGACAGTTTTTTGCTACACCAATGCCTTAAAATGTGACTAAGTAACATATTTAGCTACCATTATTTAAATGACATTAAATTGTAACATTTAACTTTTTCCTAACGCTGATAGTGGTGTGGTAATGAAGCGTGATGACTCGGTTATGATTTTTTTACTGATTATATAGTGAGTGGGTTAGCTTGCATGTGGGGGCATAGTTTGACGTCTTTACCTAAAACTTTAAATATTAATGTTATTGATATTAAAACGTAAAGAAATAAGGAGAATAAAATATAATTTAAACCATGGCACAGAAGCCATGATCCGTGTTAATAAACTGTATTGTTGCTAACCTTTATTAATAAAGTCAGTAATAGCGACACTGTGCCTATAGCCTATTATTATAACTATAAACAGTATATCAATAGTCAGTAACTTAGGCAGTAATGCAATGTCAAAAATAAGTGAATAAATAGTCTAAGGGTGCTTTCACACCTACACTTTTGTTTCAGATCCTGTCTCATTTGCCCAGTTAGCACGGTTCGTTTGGCATATGTGAAATCACCAATAGCTCTCGTATCCGCGCCAAATCAATCGCTCCGAGATCGCTTGAATGAGGTGGTCTTGGCTCGATTGAAACGAACTCTGGAGCAGATTGATTGCAGTGAGAAAGCGATACGACCCGAGCGCGGTTATATCACTGTGTTTTATGTATATGTAATAGATATACGACTATATGAAGAGAATTATGAGTAGGGCAGGAAGTTTCGCGAGTCTCCGGATCCCGCAAACGAATAATAATCTCACGGTAATCTCGCGTCTCCCTCTCGGTCCTCAAATAGGCTACGTCGCGCACCCTTCTCACCCCTCCCCACCGCATCTCTCCTCACTCTTCAGACACGACGCGTGCACCTTGTCAAACATCACCAAACCACCACCTCTTCTGACAGCTGAGCGGGATTCTGCAAAATAAACCCTGACACTCTGACCAATGTGAGGAGTTTACGCGCATGTGACTTGTTTTAGCTCTTTCGGTCCGATTAGAAACTTTGCAGCGTGAAAGCGAACTGCTCCAAGAGCAAAGAGCAACAATGTAACATTTGTAATCTCTGTTTCAGAACAACTGAATCGATTCATAGGTGTGAAAGCAGCCTAAATGAAAAGAAATAGAGGGACCAAAATCAGTCACCAGGTCGAGTGCAATGGGATTAAAATGCCCCCTCAGCTATGACATCCTGGCGCCGCGCCTGCTATAGTGATACATTATTGTTTGTTGCGACAAGAAACAAAAGCGGACACTGAGGATGAAAACCTGGGTGGGGAGGCGGCGATAACATGGATTATCTGTTCTTCAATGAGAAAAGATTGCAAACACGTCAATGTGACAAAAACATGAGAGACGGCGATAACATAGATTATCTGTTCTTCAACAAGAAAAGATCGCAGACACGACACTGTGACGACATTTCTCATACGAACACAGTTCGTTCTGATGATCATTAATATTAACAACTAGTTTTAGTGACATATTAATAATTCCTCTTGCTTTAGACTTTAGGATTTAGAGCTTGTTCTTGTCGGCACAATATAGGTTTATTGCATATATGAATCAGATTATAAAGAATAATTAAGAGCATGTTTTTCCTTTATTGCATCCAATAATATAAATAGTAACTAATGAGAAGAATAAGAACAAAATATAAGCCTAGTAACAAGTCAGATGTTTAAAAAAAACAGCATAAGTTACTAACTGTCCACCTTTTGTTTTCAATTCATATTTTAAATTCTTTGCAAGAAAAACTAATACGTTGACATGTCCGTTTTAAGCGAAGCCCTAATTGGGGTTACAATGTTTCCAGCAGCACTGAATACACGTTCAGACGGTGTGCTTGTAGGGCAAATGCTAAGATCCTTTTTCACAAACGTGGCCTAGAGAGGGTATCTTGCTTTATTGATCAGTAGCTTTCTATAGATAACTATCAAATATGTTGCTTTATTTCTCATAAATGTCTTCCATTTATCACTTTCTCTTTTGTATCTGACCATTTTTGAAAAGGCCTTTTAAGACTAATTAAGGCCTTATTGCTATACTATGAGATTTAAGACTTTTTAAGACTTAAAGATTTGCAGATGCCCTGTATTAATATTACAAATAACTTTTAGAAAGAAACATATTAATGCAAACAATGTGAAAGTTTGTTATATCTTACCACTTTCCAAAAATGAGTGAAATGTGATCTTCCGTTCTCTGAACTTCGCTTGACAACGCTGTTGGTTTGCATCCTAAAGAGACAAGAAAGACCATGTTAAACATAAGGGGATTACACAGCCAAAACAATAAAAGATTGTTCATTAGTATTCCACAAAACATGACTTAATATTTGTTTAACTGTGCTATTTTTTATTCAATTAAATACGAAAATTATATCCTATTCCTATTAGATGCAGTCATTAAAAACAGATTTATTTTTGTCAAAGTGATGGATGCAATTTCAAAAATAAGAATTAAAATGCAATAATCTGAAACAAAAATACTTAACTTACATGATTGAACTAAAGTTACATATTGAATGTTTATGTTGCTGCTCGTTTTATTTGCATTTGATAGGCACCTAGCTATCATTTCCATTATTATCACTATCAATTAACGCACATTTAATTTAAACATTGGCAGATTTTGATTCAGGATTACTCTTAGTTGTAACAAAATGTCCGTCATCTATTAAATTGTATTGATTCAATTAACGTTACATGTGGCACAGTAGAACTAGTTTCATGTTAGTGGACCATCATTTGATAGGCACCTAACTATTTTTACGGGTCTCAGTTAACGTTTATAATCTATATAATAGCAGATTTTGATTCAATGTTATTTTAAGTTCTGATACATAATGTAAAGATGGCTTTCATCGATTCATTTACGGCTAACAATTACCGTTAACGTAACTCTTGAGTCAATTGCACCTGGCCCACATCATGAGCAGCTCATCAGCTAACTTATGTGAACATTAATGGACAAACATTGGATAGGCACCTAACTACAACCAACTACTGTTAGCAGTTAACGTTCGTAATATAAGAAAATATATTTTATCTTTCTAATTAGGTCGCAAGTTCCCTGCATTCATCTGATTGTTCGATGAGAAGACGCCCCTCGACGTTCTCTCTTGGTTGAAAAGTATATTCAAAACGGAATATACATACAATTTAAGTGAATATTAAGAAATTGTAAACTTGCTTACTTTACATCCAGCAGAAGTGAATCTTTCCTTCGAAAGCATCAGCAGCGATCGTTGAAAGTGACGAACTAATGGCGGAGAGGTCTAGAAACCCGGAATGCGGAACAGTTAAAGGAGTCAGAAACGACTTTTCAAAAAATGCATCTCCAAGCACCAATCACAGCGCACGCACGCACGCAGCACGACCAATTAGGGCGGGGCGACCTGGAATCGGGACGAGAACAGGACGAGAGAAACACACACACACACACACACACGGCAAAATAACCCACCATCCCTGTATGTTTGTGGATGCATTATGGTCAGATGTTTATGACTGGCTTTACCCAAAGATACCAAACCTCAGGACCTTTAATGTGAATGACATCATTTTGGACTTGGAGTCAGAAACGTCTTTTCAAAAGATGCGGTCTCCAAGCACCAACCACAGCGCACGCACGCAGCACGTCCAATTAGGGCGGGGCGACATGGAGATGGGACGAGAACAGACGAGAGAGAAAGAAACACACACACTTTTTGTTCATTTTTGTTATTTTATTTATTTATATATGTTGTATCATTAACGAGAATGGAAAGATTGTGAATGTATGCAATTTGATTGTTATCTCAGTCTTTTGTGTAATTTTTAAAAGTATTAATGCCTTTCTGTTAATGTTCAAGCATTGTTAATAAAAAAACACACATATCAGACATCCTCAAGTGAACTACACTACATTTAATAAACACACACACACACACACACACACACACACACACACACTTAAAGAATGATAAGGTTAAATAATAAACGAATCAGGGCTTTACAATAACTTTTTTAATCACTGGCCACTGTGGCTAGTAGTTTTCCAATGTTACTAGCCACTCTGCATTTTCACTAGCCACAATTTTGTTGTTGGGAAAAATATATTTTATATGCATAAATATGACATTGACGTGCTAAAAGTACTTGATTTAAATTTGGTGTTATGTCCACATGCGTCCTCATTCATTTCACTTTTTGTGTGTCGAGTATGAGTTTGCTTAATGAGCATGAGCAAATGAGTCTTGGTTTCATAGTGTTAAATTGCAGTTAGTTTTTATTTCCCATGATTTTTAGAGCTCAAAATTGACGATGTACCAAGTTTATCTTTATAACCACACAAAACAATAATTATTTCTTAGACACAAATTTATAATGTGTCAAGACACGCAAAATATAGCTGTATACTATACTTTTTATTTAACAAAACATACACACACTCTCTTCACCAGCGCATGCAGCGTTTCTTTATAGGCATCTTTTCCATGCATTCTACATCTCAGATAATGAACTCGCAAAACATATGTGGATGATTCATATTACTTACACATGCATATTTCGAATATATGTGAAAGACGTCATGTAACGCGATGAGTTAAAAAGAATACAGGAGAGCTCGCCTAACTCATGTAGCAGCAGAAATATTAATCAAGGCTCACACAGGTCGCACCCCACATCCTGTGCTTTATACTTCTGTCAACAGTGTCACTGTATATTACAGAAAATATCTTATTCCGAGCATCAGAGAAAAATAAAAATAAACATCGGTGCCACGCACATGCGTTTCTCGTGTTACATGCGTCTACAGACGGTTCACACACACATACACATACACATACACACACACAATAGCGATCTCTTTTAAAGGAACCTCACCCCATTTTCACTCGTTACAGACACTTGTCAGATTTTATTTTAGAGAGCGGGCTGACTGAGTGTTTATACAGCATAAAAGCGAAGTGGACAATAGAGTCTGGATGCAGACATGATGAAGTCTCAGACCGATGTAAAGTTGGGCCACGCATGCGTATTTATATCGATGCAATCTCAGCCTTTCACGCGCATTTGAACATGTGTATTCTCATGCATGCGCACATTGCGGCGGGTTAAAGAGGGAATTACGCCAAAATACGGTTTACAACTAAAAGTACGACTGACAAAGCAATTTCTATATCTAAACACATAACTATGTCACGAGGTAGCCTGTCAACTCCTATTATAAAAAGATTCAGGTCGGGCCAGGATTTTATTTAAAATAATAGCTGATAGGCATTTCTAATATTGTCTTTATAACTTCATTACTTCACATGCCAAAAATGTGTTTATTTTGGCAAAATGCATGACATGTTAATGCACTATTAAATAAAACATTTCTACACATTCCTCCCACATAAAAAAGACACATTATAGTGCTTTACTGTTTCAGTAGTACAGTACTATTACCATTTATTTTACAGCATTTAAAACCTTTATGAAAATGCATGCTACAGATAGAAAATATTTTAGTTGACTTAGTTTATTAATTACACTGCAATTGAAAAAACACCCATTTTAAACAGACATAAAAAAAATTATGACTTTTTAAATTATTACCAAGGACCTGTTTGTTTTCCTTTATTGCAGAAAGAAAAACACAAAAATTGTATTTAAAACTTTCAAATAAAGAATTATATTTATAATGATTTCTTATCACAGTGCAGCGGTTAGCATGTTCGCCTCAAAGCAAGGTCACTGGTTCAAGCCTTAGCTGGGTCAGTTGGCATTTCTGTGTGGAGTTTGCATGTTCTCCCCGTGTTTGCGTGGGCTTCCTCCGGGTGCTCCAGTTTCCTCCACAAGTTCAAAGACATGCAGCACAGGTGAAATGGGTTAACTAAATTGTCCATAGTGTATGAGTGTGTGTGTGAATGAGTGTGTATGGATGTTTTCCAGAAATGGGTTGCAGCTGAAAGGGCATCCGCTGTGTAAAAACATATGCTGAATAAGTTTGCGGTTCATTCCACTGTGGCAACCCCGGATTAATACAGTGACCAAGCCAAAAAGAAAAAGAATGATTTATAAGGATTTATAATGCTTCTGTCACAATAAATGCTAATTTGTTTCCATAACACAGCAGCAATTGGTGTATATGTGGATGTCTGATGAATGTACATGTGGATGTCTGATGAGTGTAGATGTGGATGTCTGATGAGTATAGATGTGGATGTCTGATGAGTATAGATGTGGAGGTGTGATAAGTGTAGAAGTGGATGTCTGAGGAGTGTAGATATGGATGTCTGAGGAGTGTAGATGTGGAGGTCTGTGATGTGTACTCTCACTAACGCTTAGCACTACTACTTGATTCAGAAAAATTTCCAATTCAAGCAGCATATTCCTACGTGCTTGCCTCTCTCCAATTTTAATTCTGCATCTTTCTTCAATGAAACTCCTTACTGTATTAATGTTAATACGTTCGTCAATGGCCTTTATCCAGTCAACCATCAGCCAATCTCTTTCTACTTCAGCCAAAATCCACTCAACTGTCAGGTTCTTTAATGTATTTTTTGTTTTTCTGTTAATTCTCACTTCTTTCCTAATATATCTATATATTGAGATTCTCCCCAAAAGTGTGTTTCAGAACCCGCAGTTTCAATCAAGGTCTTAGCTTTCTTTTCTAGCTTTTGTAGAAAAAAATTGTGTTTCAAAAAACTTGCCGATCAAAATCCATTTCTATAATTTATTTTTATTTGTTTACTTTAAAAAAATTTTTTTTTTAACTTCAAGTGGGAAAAAATCAAAGACCAAAGGAAATATAAGAGAAAGAAAAGGGAATTAGTAAATAAGGGAAGAAAATAGAGAAAAAGAAAAGGATAAAGAGAGGGTGAGAGAAGAAATGTGTATTTTATCGCGATCTATAATTATATCTCTTCATTTTTAGGCATTAATTGTCTCAATTCTTAATTTTTATCGCTAATTATACATTTTTCAGAATGGCCTAATAATTTACACATCCAATATTTTGGTGGATTTTTCATTCTAGGTATTCGCTTTGGTTTCATCCTAATTCCTTACTTTTATTTTATTTCATTTCTCCATAACCCCTGGCCCGGGCCTTTACAAATAACACGTAAATCCACATCCGTTGAACATATAAGTAACAAATTCAGATACTTGGTCCACCCTCAGCGACCATTCTCACAGAGACCAAAAATATTAAAGCAAATATGATTACCTTATTTAAGGGCCATTTTTGGTCTCTGAGTGAACTGCCGCCAAAGGCTACTGGCACCACTTTCGATGTCCTCCATCCAGCACCACGTTCATTGAGCGCCAAATATGTTGTGGAAAAAAGATTCTGGTCAGCAAAAAGATTCTAGTCTCTAAGTCAAACTTTTAAAAAAATGACAAAGTCTGAGATCTCCGAAATCTTTAGACGTAGCAGTTTATTGTTACAGCATCAGTAACAACAGAGACAGGTCATTAGAGTGTCTGCTGAACATAGGCTTGCACACAGTTTAAATACATTTCTGTGTCTTAATACTCCATCCAAATTTACACATTACACACCTCCATCAGCTTCTCCGCTAATGGGATTTTAAATCTCTTATGTCCCCACCACCAGTAGAATCTCAGGGTCTTTCAGGGGTCTTACCCATGTCCAGTTAAGGTCTTTCCTTCCTGTTTCAAAAGTGATGACTCAGCCAAAATACAATGCTTAACAATATATCTTGTTCACTGTCCACTGAGCTGTCAACTGAAAGTTTATCTGAAGTTTATAAGTGCTCATAATTCTTTAAATGTCAGTACAAGTGAGTGTGGGCGCACTTGCAGGTGGGCTTTATCATGAGTTACAGAACAGAACGCAGAACAGGTGTCCTTTTGGCCTTGCTTCCATAAATCAACCCTCATTGTGACATTAATGCTGCTCTTCTAATTTATCTTCTCATCTCTGACTGCATTTGCACAGAATGACTTTTTTATTTACCAAAGCACACATACCTGATAATAATGCCACAGGTATGGGTAATAGTATAATAGATAATAATACTGAAATCTCTCAAACTAGCATATGAATGAGAGTAATATTCATCAGAAATTCATCAAGACACAATGAATTTCCCAACACAATCCGTTAGCGTTCTCTACTGGACAGATTTGTTTAATGCTTTGTAACACTGAGCTTTTTAACATCCTTATCCGCTTGTTAAGTGGTGACGTGTTTGTGACATATGCAATACTGTTTCCGGGTCCAAGCCGCCACTCATTTGAGTGGAGAAATCATTCGTTTATGATCACGTTTTATTCCTATCACACATTAAAGTTAATTTTATATAAAATCATAGTGTACAAAACAATCTCTGGGCTTGCTGCATAACAAATACCAAAATTTTAACAATTTATTAAAACATAATCACTTTCTGGCCATCGGATATTAGGCATGGACATTTATAATGCGATCATGATTTTCGAAAGTATTAAATCGCTTTGTAAACGTTTATTATTACCATTTCATGAGCGCTGGGACCCGGATGCCACTTCGCGTGACGTCACACATAACAAGCGGATAGACCAATGACGGATAGACATGTTCTCACTACTATCAACCTTTTTTTAATTTTGATTTATTTATTTATTATTGCCTAACAATAATTGTCATACATTAAACCCAAGCCAAAAGTTTTCTAACTATTTGGAACAGGTGACTGAGGAAGCTATTTTTAGTGGGTTTTAAAGTTAGCACCACACAATTATAAACATTGTAAACAGACAATGCAGATAAATTTTCAATATTATATTTAATAAACCTTTCACAACATCAAATGGTGAGTTGTTTTCCACAATTGTTGTTTTGTTTTTAGAAAGTTTCTCCCACTCTTTTATTAAATTAAAGTTTATATAATGACATTTAAAATATTTGCTAATCCATTTTGTTGTTTAAAATGTCTTTTATATATATATATATATATATATATATATATATATATATATATATATATATATATATATATATATATATATATATATATATAAATGTGTGTGTGTGTTTTCTGCAAATTCAAATTATTTGAATAATTGACCAGTCACTATATTTGAAACATTTGTTGTTTAAAATGTCTTATTTATAAATGTATTGGTCTGCAAATGCATATTTTTAAATGTAATTTAGTAGTGATGGATCATACTTATATGAATATTTATCACACTTGATTCATGCATAAATTTATTTTGTTTAAAATATCTGCAAATGCTGATTATTTTAATAATTTACCAGATATGGATCATATTGTAATTAATTACATTTTAAACATTTGCAAATCAATTTTGTTGTTTAAAACATGTTTTTTTTTTAAATATTGTGCTCCAAGTGCTAATTATTTTAATACTTTACCAGTTATGAATCATACATTTGCAAATGAGTATTTTTGTTGTTTAAAATCTCATATAGTTCTGCAAATTTTCTATGAATTGTCCAGTTGTGCATTATATTGTTCATGTATTTTAAATATTTGCAATTCAGTTTTGTATTTTGTTGTTTAAACTCTTTCTATTTCATGTAGATGAAAACATTGTATAAAATGTATAATTTATGGTTCATACTATTTGTGTTTTCTGAACAATAAACGATGGAAAAAATTTATTCTTTGGTTTGATTATTTGTGTTTAGGCATGTTAATGCAGACATTTGAAGAACTTTCTGGGGACGTCGTGCTAACGTCCCGGGAACGTTTCACAAACCGGCAGGGGATGTTCCAGAAATGTTCTGCAAACATGCAGATAACATCCCGGGAACATTCTGCAAACCGGCAGGGGACGTCCTGGGAATGTTCTGAGAACCTGCAGGGAACGTTGTATTAACGTCAAGAAAACTTTCCTGGCTAACTAACAGGGAATGTTAGGACGTTCTGGAAACCTCCAGGGAACGTTCCAAGAACCATCGTTTTAAAATCATACCTTTGTGGAGAATAGTAGCATCTGTGTGCAACTCCAATATGAACTAAGGATAGCTGATGTTGGGCTTCATCTTCTTTTATTTAAAGGTAACTGTGCAGTTACTTATGCAGTGAAAATCTGTTTGCTAATTGTACACACATGAACACATTAGTGCATTGAATGACTTTATGTTTTAGTGAGTTAAACTAGGTTTTTGTAAAATGAGCATAGTATCATTTATCAGTATAGTTTCAGTATATATTGTTTTATCGTTGTTTTACCATTGTTTTATCGTTTTACCATTGTTGTAACATTGTTTTACTATCGTTTTAATATGGTTTTACAATCAATTTACTATAGTGAACAGTAGTTTAACTATGGTTTTAGTATGCTTTTACTATGGTTAAACTGTAGTAAAACCTGTCACCATAGAATGAATGGACAAAGTCTGAATCCAATTGCAATTGATTTAATGTGAACAAATAAAGGTGGAGATAATTGATGCAGCCAGCACCAGAACCAGAGAAAATGCAGCCACAGAACAAATCAGATCAGAACATATCAGGGAGTCCAGGTGAACTGCCGTGGATCCTGGCGAAACAGAGAAAAGAACACACGCACAAGTAACAAATTAGTGTTACTAGTCCACCTAAAACATAAAAAATAATGTTTAACTTCAAATAAGCTATAATAAAAATAATAATTGTGCCAATTAATAACAAAGTTCATCTTATATAAGAAGGTCATATAGATTTTATTATTATTATTATCATCATTATGTCAGCAACAGCAGTGGAAGCTGATATTGAAGGCTGAATTAACATAGTTTAAACGTTATGCTAAAATGAATGTTCACAAACGCACTTTCCAAATGTTGATTCAAAACTACTGTGTATGTTGTGCAAGACAACAACACAAACACATGCACACAAACATACCTCATCCTCACATGGATGCGTTATATTTTAATGGCTTGAAGAAGGCTGTCTTACTTCTAAGAACTCCTTGAGATCACACACCATGCTTTTCAACTCTGAAAAAGGGATTCATAAACGTGTGTATTAGATTCTCAATTCAACCAGAAAACCAACTTTTTTTATGAGAAACTTTGTCTGTGGCGTTTACTCAATGCTCAATTGGTACTAATGGGCCCAAAGTGTGCCAAGAAAATACCCCTCACATCATTACACCACCACCAGCCTGAACTCAAGGCAGGATGGATCCATGCTTTCATGTTGTTGATGCCAAATTCTGACCCTACCATCCGAATGTTGCAGCAGAAATCGAGACTCATCAGACCACACAAGGTTTTTTCAATCTTCTATTGTCCGATTTTGGTAAGCCTGCACAAATTGTAGCCTCAGTTTCCTGTTCTTAGCTGACCTCAAGGTTCGACATGTTGTGGATTTAGAGATGCTCTTCTGCACACCTCGGTGGTATTGAGTTGTTATTTGAGTTACTGTTGCCAGCTCTAACCAGTCTGGCTATTCTCCTTTGAACTCTAAAATTAACAAGCCATTTGCACCCACAGAACTGCCGCTCACTGGATATTTTCAGTTTCTCAGACTATTCTCTGTAAACTCTAGAAATGGTTGTGCATGAAAATCCTAGTAGATCAGCAGTTTCTGAAATACTCAGACCAGCGTGTCTGGCACCAACAACCATGTCACTTAAATTCCCTTTCTTGTTGAGATTAATTGCGGAAGCTTTTATCACAATCTGTTTGGCCTTATTTCTGCCAGATTCTACGAAATTTCTTATAGTGATATTAATGAAAATGATCTGATTCAGTATTTTTTTTACAATAACAGTAAAAAAAACAACACCACTTTCTGTGTTTTAAGATGTCACTATTGAGGAGAACAGTAGTTGCTTTACTTAGGCTCTTTTATTTAATTTCTAATGTTTGTCTTTTTGCTTGTCAAATAGTGTATTATGACAAGCACTGCATAAAGAGACCGAATATGACTAGGATAATTGATTCTGTGGTGATTTAGTTACTGATCAAACCAGTAAGATTAAGTTTGAATGATGTTTTATCATGAAAGTAACACTGTGTATCAAGAGAATGGAACTTAGCAATACATTTATCAAGTTACAAAACGCACCGTACATCTAAAACACACACATACATAAATAATCAACTTATTGTTGAGATGAATACATTGACTCTTGACGTCTGTGTCTCTAAATTGATTCAGATGCTCAATGTGTTCTAAAAAAATTCTAAAACAGTTGAGGTTCAATCTCTTAAAAAACACAGATTTTTGTCTCTTGAATGATAAACAAGATGATTAAATGTTTAAAAAACGAGCAATTGCTGCATACTTTAAATTTCTGTCCAGAGAGGTCATGTTTTGATCCTTGATTGGTCTCACTCAGTCAAGTGATAAGATTTTGCAGGTCAGAGTTCACAAAGCTTGAACTTTACAACGCAGTGAACTGCAAAACTTAATGCACAAACTGGCGTTTCTGGTCCGACACATTTGCGTGCGTATGAATGGAAGTCTATGGGTAGAAAAGTGCATTGTGACTGCTGCTTAACTCTCACAAGATTAGTGCAGTGTGCACTGCAAATTTTAGATAGTAGATTTAGACTATCTTTAGAATTAACACTCCCTCAGAGTTTATATGGGAATGACTATAAAAGTATTAAAAGTGACACTTTTGAAGGAGTTAACATTATCAAAACTCAGAGAGTGTAAATTAGCAAACTCTTATCTGTTAAATTTATGAAAAATACCAGTAACTGGGGTTGCCAAAATGTTTCCATAAAAAAATACGGAAGTTATAGGACTGTTTAAATTTACAGAAAATAACCACATTTCATAAACTGATACAATGTTCAGTTCACAAAATCGTAGTTTAGCGCACAAAAACGTAAAGTCAATAAATGTATTAATGTGTGTTTACAACTGACAAACATATTTTCACTGCATTAGTAACTACAGTTACCTTTAAACAAAAGATGCAGCACAACATCAGATATGCTCAGTCCATCTTGGATTTGAACACAGATACTACTATTCTCCATAATGGTGACACAAAAAACGTTTTGCTGTTTTTTTTTTTTTTTCCTTTCTTGATTTTACAGAAAAATACCGGCAGCTGTGATTGCCAGTAATCTACTGTTCTAACATTTTACATTCATAAATTCAATCTACAGAATATTTCTGTTAAATACATTCCACAGTCTGTATTTTTCATTAAATACAGCGGGGCTTAAATTTTACTCAATTTAGAGAGGGAACAAATACACTCTGAACTGAGTACATTTTACTCAGAGGATTTTGCTGTGTATCAATTAAACTGTATTATAAGAAATATAGCCTGCAATCAGTAAGTTTACCACTTAAGCTGTCCAAATGTTGACGTAGCCGTCGGTTGTCTTCCTCCAACTTCTTTATCTTTTCTTTACAAGCACTGCATTTTGTGCATTTCCGTGCACAAGTACTGTCCTAGTCAAACAAAGACAATGTGGTTATACACACTGTTGCAATGATTATTGCATCATAACTAAGATTAAGGTCACTTTGAAATTATATTCTAAATCTACAAATGAAATATTAAAATTAGTACAAATACTTAAAAAGCATTGCATTAAACAGTATTGTCACCATAGTGCATACCTTTTTCTTTTTTATTATACTTTCCGGAGGCTGTTCATCTGAGGAAGATGAACGCTTCTCCTTTTTACGACCGTCAGCTCCACTCTCATTCCCCATTAGCTGCTGTCGAGGTTTTAGCAGACTTTGCTCGTTGTCTGTTAGAAACAGGTTGTGAACAAATAAATATGCACCTCAAGGAACAATTGTTGGTCCCACATTAAGGTGCAGTAGATGATTGTCTTTCAGAAACATTTTTTTTTTTGTTGTGCTGGTTGAAAGTCTCTACATGACAATAGTAATAATGATTAAAGTAAATTATATAATGTATTTATCTATTTTTATATTCTGGGTAAGGCACAAAACTAAAAAACGTTCATCCAAGCTTTGCTACAATTAAATAAAATATGAATAAGTAACCCCTCTGTAAGCAAATGTAGATTTGTACCAGCAGTGCTCATCTCTTCACGCAGATCCGCCATTAGCGCGTGCTAGTGATGTGCGGATCGATACTAAAATATCGATATCTCCGATAACAGGTTTGTATCTTCTAGAATCGATTATGTTATCAAGATCGATATTTCAATAAATTAGAGCAAATAGTTGGAAGTAGAAATACAGTGGAAAGTAACCACAATTACCCCAGTTCATCTGAATAATGTCAACTTAGTCGGACTACTTGTTCTTCTGCCTGCAAAGTCACGTGCGTAATATAGCACTGTACAAGTG
This sequence comes from Danio rerio, assembly GCF_052040795.2. NCBI lineage: Eukaryota > Metazoa > Chordata > Actinopteri > Cypriniformes > Danionidae > Danio > Danio rerio. The sequence continues at coordinate 51,243,481 of NC_141023.1, forward strand.
CAGATCACGCTAGCTAGCCAATCAGTCCGCTGGCCTGGCACCTATGCCTGGCACACGCTGTCATATGGGTGACTGCAAGCTAAATTGCAACCCAGTCTCACGGCAGTTCGTGAAATACGAAATTTAATCTATTGATTCGTGTTCATGGGCACGAATTTCCCTCTTTTTTGTGTCACTCTGCACGAATTTCCATCCAATGTATTTTAATAGGAAATAATTTTCGTGTCTCCAGCACGATTTATTTTGCCATAGGATACCCGATGCTACGCTTTTTAAAAATTATTTTTATTAAATATTATAGCCACAGGGTACCAGACGCAGTATAATTACATTGTTGACACAGTACCAAACGCAGTATTTTGATTATTATTAATATTGACACAGGGTATCAGACGCAGTATTTTGATTAATATTATTATAGCCACGGATACCAGACGTATTTTGATTATTATTATTATTATTATTATTATTATTATTATTATTATTATTATTATTATTATTATTGACACAGGGTAACAGACGCCGTAATTTTGAAAATATTATTATAGTCACAGGATACCAGACGCAGTATTTTGATTATTATTATTATTGAAACAGGGTACCAGACGCATATTTTTGTTTATTATTAATATTATTTATATTATTATTATTATTATTGACACAGTGTACGCATAATTTTGATTATTATTATTATTATTATTATTATTATTATTATTATTATTATTATTGACAAAGGGTACCACACGCAGTATTTTGATTATTATTATTATTGACACAGGGTACCAGACGCAGTGTTTTTTATTCATTTTTATTTTATTAAATTTTTTCCATAGGATAGCAGACGCTGTATAATTTTTATTTATTTATTTATTTATTTATTTATTTATTTATTTATTTATTTATTTTCGCAGACGCTGTATAATTACCAATAGAGTGGGGGAACTATGATGCCACTTTGTAGGCTAATCGGCTGCTAGCATAAAACTGGTTCTCTCGTGAATTTTCCCATAGGCTTTTCGAAGTTTGCAAATAATAAGCTCTGTGTTCAAACACTGTTCATTACACTTACACGTTTTGTTCAGCCGGAAAATCCTCAGATGAAAATAAAACTTTGAGCACTTTTGGATAAATGCAAACGCAGGAATTGAAAAGCTAACATTAAGCTATAAACGGACTACAGTGCCTTCAGGGCGCGCGCCTGTGACGTCAGCACCACCCTGCTACAGACGACTTTTTCAGCTTATTTTCAGAAACAATGTCTATGACAAAGAGTTAAATTTATATTATAACCCACATTATATTATAAATAAAATTGCAAAAACACATAGACCTACGTGCCTTTTATATAGTTATTACCTTTTTTTTTTTTTTTAACTATTTACGTTATAAGAGAGGCCGGCAAACATGGACATGCTACAGGTGTGGAATAGCTTTTCTCAGTGTTTTGTCTAATCATTTTGCAATGTTTTGTATGCCATCAAGCATTTTCTTCAATAACTTTCATCGAAAATTATGTAGGAAAACATGGATGTTGCCATGACCAATACATACATGTACCGTCAACTTGTTGAAATTGTAGTGTTATTTAATAGATGTTTGTGTATTGTTTCTGTCTGCATTGTGATATATTTTTCATCATTTTAGAGATGTTTGAAAGATAGGTTTTGTATTTGTTCAATCAGTAAACAAGCTTACAAATGTTTTTTAAAAAGTGAAATGATTAGAATTAGATTGTTGAATGCCATTAAGCTGTTAATTATGTTTACTAATTAAATAATTAAATGTAAAATGTTTAGAGGTAGATCTTATACAAAGTACGCAGAGGTGCAATTTGAAATATTATTTAAAAATTATTTTGTAAAGTAAATTGAATAAATTTAAACAATTAGAATTTTCTGCATTGGTTTCATTTTTTATTCAATAATAAATAGCATTAATTCAATAATAAATAAAGAACCCTCAAATGGTTCTAAATAGAACCATGTAACTTGAATTCAAAGAACCATTTGGGGTTCTATTTAATGAACCCTTAAAATGGTTCTATTTAGAACCTTTTTGGGGTTCCAAATATGAAGCGCTTGATAGAACCATTTTTGGTTCTATATAGAACCGTTTCTTTTAAGAGTGTAGATACTTTACTGAGTCTTTAACTGGAATACCTTCAATTATTTTGTCCTCACATTTATGCAAAGACATTATTTCACATTTACATAAGTTTTAGTCCAGATGCACATGAAAAAAGTTGAACTATCTGAGTGGCTTTAGAAACCTAATTTTTATCTCTTAAAAAAAGCATGGTGTCATCTGCTAGTTGAGAGATTTTGATCTCCCTGTTAAAAATGGAAATACCTTTTAAATCCTGGTTATGCATAATACTCAGTGATAATAATTCAGTAACCAAAATAAATAAAAGTGGGGAGATTGGACATCCCTGTCTGACACCGCGTTTTATAGAAAATCTTTGTGAGGTGAACATTAAATATGACGGAACTGGTGATCCCTGTATAAAACATTTCAATTATATAAATAAAAGAGGAACCAAAACCAAATTGTTTGAGAGACTGCAGAAGAAACTCATGTTCAACAGTGTCGAAGGCCTTATAGAAGTCAAGAAAAAGTATAAGATAGCTTTAAAATTTACAAAGTCAGCATAATCCACCAAATCTAAAATAAGTCTAATGTTATTACTAATGTGCCAAGAAAACCTGACTGTGTTTCTCCTATAATATTATTGATCTTAACTTTTAATCTATTCGCGAAAACCAAGGCCAATATTTTATAATCCACTGTAAGAAGCGTAATAGGCCTCCAATTATCTATTAACAGAGAGTCTTTCCCGGATTTTGGAACTAGAGAAATAATGCCCTGTTTCATCGATAAAGTCATTTCTCTCTGAATGATGCATTCTTGATACATGCAGAGCAAAGGGGACTGTATTAGGTCCCAGAAATAAATATAAAATTCAACCGAAAAACCATCAACGCCAGGGGACTTGTTTTTCTTCATGGAGAATAATGCAGATTTAATTTCCCCCAGTGTCAAGGTGGCATCGCAAATATCTTTAAAATCATTATCAATAGGGGAAATGTGATTTTTAATTGTTTTAAAGAAATTTTCACAACTATCTTAAATTCAGAAGTATAAAGATTACTATAGAAAGTAGAAACAAAAATAGAAATTATTTTTGGATCTGTACATCTGGCATCATCAATATTGAGTGCTGTTAATGAGTTTCTCCTGGAGTTTCTCTTCTCTAAAGCAAAAAAATAATTGGAGTTAGTATCTACTTCCTCAAGCCATTTTGCCCTCGATCTAACAAACACCCCTTTAGCCAAGTCCAAATAAGCCTGATTAATTTGAATATTCAATTCCCTTAAATGCAATTCTTCTTCTGGAGTTAGCATTTTTAACAATAAAGTGTTCATTTCATTCAAGAGATGACATATTTTAATGTTTTAGATGCTTTCAGCTCTTTGCTTCTTCGAATAGCACACTGTTAAAAATTGTCCCGTTAAAAAATGGTAAAATACTGGCAGCTGCAGTTGCCAGCAATGTACTGTTATTTTACAGTATGTTGCTGTAAAAATACATGGACTACATTGAAATTCACAACACTCAAGTGAACTTATTTTGTTTACTGAAAGCAACTGCCTCAAATTTGCCAACTGCTGTATGAGTTTATGAAGTAATGTGCTATAGAAGCATGCTTATAATGATAACTTATTTTAGTTACTTAGAAAAGTTCTGTTTGACTCAAATGTCTTAAATTTCACATCAGCACACATACATGTAAAGTTGGAATTAACACAGAGAGATTCTGACTGCATCAGCAACTAAACAGCCACTGTCTTTAAATAAAGAAACATACAGAATAACATCAGCAGTTCATGTTTAACTCATACACTGGCTCTACTCTCCTCCACAACGGTGACACACAGAAGAAATTAGCTTCAGGTTTTACAGTAAAATACTGTTTTTTCCTTGATTTAACGGTAAACTACTGGCAGCTGTGGTTGCCAGCAATCTACTGTTTTTTTACAGTGTACTTCCGTAGTTTAAATTAACAGTATATTCCTGTTAAAATACATTTTTACACTGTGTTTTTAACTCCATACATTTAACCCTTTAAACCACAGAGCAAATACTCCAGATTTAATTGAAGTGTCCACACTACTGAGTGTTCAAGAAACATGTAGCAAAGCTGAAGTAAATGAATTAATAAAATGACTAATTAAAAGATAATCAAGGATTAGCGATGAACAAATGAAGAAATACTGAAGGGAAAAAACAAGAACAGAACATACAAAACTACAACTTTAGTCACAGCTTTATAATGAAATAACCTGAAGGTCAACAAATGATTAAATAATTTAAATGATCAGTGGATGATTAAGCAACTCTACAAACATCATCACCAGCTACACTTATTACTTAATACATTTATTTTTGTATAACATTTACTAAAGTTCTTCTTGAGAAAAAAAGTTAAAGTTTGAAGTCACCATCATGGAGAACAGAGTTTGCTTTAGTTGAGCTCTCAGCCCTGACATTTTTATCAATAATATATCTTGGCTACTGCAATTGTTAAGAACTTTGTTTAAAAAGCTCTTTTGATGTGGTAAGCAAGCCAAAAACCTAAATAAGGTCTGGTGATGTTCATGTTGCTATTGAACGGCAGAGTCTGTTCTAATTTAATATAATTTAATTTACTGCTCCTGTTCAATATTACATCTATTGTTTCACATTTTAGGTCTATATGTGGCAATTATTTCTGGAAGTTTTAAGAATATCTTGGACAAAATCACTTTGCTCTATGATGTAAGTTGCACTCAAACAGACGTCAGTAATCGGCGTATGAACCTCAATAATGGTGACAATTAACAGTTTAACTCACAAACAGGCAACTGAAAGTCTAAACATAAACAAAAGCAGAATCAAACACAAATAAAGAAAACTGTTAGACCGTTATACAACATTTATTCATGCCGCAATGCAGGCTGGGATATTTGTACTGTGCCACACCCAGCATGCATTGCAGCATGAAACATTTGAACTGTTACCATTGTTGAGATACAAGGTCTGATTCATGAGGTCTGAGTGTGTCCTTGTCATAACTGAACTGTTAAGTATTTACGTAGGTATGTTATCTGTTTCCACTTCTCATTAATTAAATAAATATCTGCATAAAATCTATTGCATGAGGCCCTTCATCCAGATTTGTACTAAAACATTTATCAGAACTAATTTCAGACAAATAGATTAATCTATTGCCTTTCCTACTTTATTGCTATGATAAAAGTGTTTTTGTTAATTGCATTACAGCATTTGGAGAGTCTGAATTAATGAGTTTATGGGTGAAGACCCCAACTAAACCAGCCCCTCACTCCATTATGGTGACTTTCGACTAAATTTCTGTTGGATCTCAATGAGAATTGTATGGAAGTCAAATCAGTCAGTAATAAGTGTGTCTGCTGTTGTTTGTGGAGTTGTTTAATGATCCTCTGCTGAGACTGAAAGTGTTTTATTTTACTTGATTTTATTTAATGTTGTAACTCAAGTGTTGTTTGTGTTTCTTGTTTCTCCTTCCTTCAGAAATTGTGATTATTAACAGCAGGTGTTCATCAGTGTCTGAATTCACTCATTAGTGTTCATTAACTCTGTCAGGTGAAATATATTGGTGAAGTAGTGTATGAAATAGTGAACAAGGACACAAAGTGTGATTTTAAACACAGACTTCAAAATGTCGAATCTGAACTCTGTTAGCTCACAGTTTTCTGCTGTTGGTTACTTTCTCGAAAACAAAAATGTTACACAGAATGCATTGTTTTTAACCGAATATTACTTTTTTTAGTGAAAAAACATTATTTTACCGTAGAATCTGACCGTTTTTTCTTCCTGAGGGAGAGCTGGAGGTTGCCGCTTGGGTGACTACACATCTTCTGTCATGTGATGGTTAAATTATAGTGCAGTACACCCCACAAGCTATGTATTATGGGTAATGTATTTAATTAAAGTCCTTTAAGGAGATATGAAGTTTAAAAGCCTTTAAAAAAAATGTTTTCTGTGTTAGGGTTGGCGTTTTCCAGGTTGATCGTACAGTTGGTGGTCTTATATTCACTTGGAATAATGTAAACTTTAAGGAGTTTTGAGCAACACAGTCCAACACATGAAGTTTATTGATATCAAAGATAACAACATATATTTTTCTTTGTGGCATGTTCTCTAATTTACATACTCTGGTAATGTTAATGTTAAACATGTACAATATAAAACCTGATTCTTTACTTACTGATCTATACTACATTCTGTTTGCAAATCATTGCCATTGATTCTTGTGGAGCATATTCTCTGTTTTATTTTATTTTACCTAAGTTCTTTCTCTCTTTTTGTTGTAATAAATTTTTGCTTTTAATCATTTTTTTATATATTTATTTACACTTTATGTTCTCTTTTTTTTTGTTTGTTTGTTTACTTTATAACCCATGCATGAAACTTATACAAAGGGAAATGTGAGGAGGGGGCATGCCTAGTACAAACATATTTAATTTAATTATATTAAGTTTAACTTTAATATACTGTATGTTAAGCGACATGTTGGTGATTGTTGGTTATTTTGTTCAGATGCCACCCGAGATCCTGCGGTGTATCCTATTGAGAGTTGTTACACAGGATGGTCATGCCTGCTGCAACTCTCTGACATCCAGGACCTGCTGAGCCATTGTCAGTAATCAAAAATTCAAGAAGCAGGCTCATTACATCTGGCTGGACAGTAAGTTATTTGTTTTTATTTATTTTTAAATAGTGACTACTGGGAAAAGTGTTTAGCACATTCCATATTTCTTATATTCATCATAAAGTAATTTTTGTTCGTTTGTTTGTTTGTGTGTGTGTGTGTGTGTGTGTGTGTGTGTGTGTGTGTGTGTGTGTGTGTGTGTGTGTGTGTGTGTGTGTACACATGATAAAGAGTACAGAATATGCCAAGCACATTTTACAGTACTCCATTAATTTTAAAACTTTGAATTAAGGTTGTGTCTAATGTACTTGTATGTACTTGATTTTATTTAGGTGTCATCAATCAGAGTGCCATATACTTTGACATAGTGCTTTGTCTGTTGGGTATGGCGAGAGGGGGTCCCTGCAAGCATTCTTCTCAACAATTGACTTCCCAATATATTGCTCAGCAGATTATTACTTCAATGCTGGAGGGGAATTTCACTGTAAATAATTGTTTTTATGTTTATTAAAGGTGATAATAATCACAAACTGCTGTATCTTTAATTATTATTATTATTTTCTATAAATTGTCAGTATTTCTTTTTTGCAAGTGCATACACAGATGTTCTGTAGGTGAGACATCTGACTTTTAAAAAAACACAGATCAGCCAGATTTGTACTTGAACCGAGAAAGAGGGACTTTGTGAAAGAGGGAAGTGTATTGCTTTGTTTACTGAAGATGAAGTTGGTATGTATTTATCAGCATTTGTCAAATAAAAAATTCAGAAGTTTACACGAGTGCTGCACTTATTAATGTCAAATTTATTTACATTAATTTGTGTCCTGATCTAGTTATATAGTTAGTGAAGTAATAAATAAAACTGGCCATTTGTGCCACCCTATTAATATAATATTAAGTGTATTTAATATTCTAATTAAATGAAATAGAATAACAATGTTGTATGTGACTCTTAATAACCAAACAAAAATCATTATAAAAAATATTTTTAAAGATCTACAGGGCAGAAATGGACCCAGAAGCGTTGTTAGAAAGTGGTATTAAAGTATGTACCCTGTATTTACAAATATAACAAAAGTAAAACCAAGAAGACTGCATTTTAATTCAGTAATATTATATTATGAAATTATTTGTAACTTATTAATTAAAATTTAGAACAGATATCAAAACCACCCAGTAGGTGGCAGCAGAGCACTGTCTTCATTCAAAAGGAGAAACTGAACAAAACTTTAATGGATTAGTAAATAATAAATAATGAAATTGATTGCATCCATAGATGACATACCATGTAATATGAAAGAATTTTATAAAAAAATATACTCCTGCTAGAACATCTACATATAACAGATAATATTCATGTATATTCATAGCAGCATCAAAGTAAAAATAAATCCATTATATGATGAAATAATCTGATTTAATAAGTGAAAAAGTTACAAACATATCCTCCCCTTAATAAATAATAGCTTATCCCTGCTCTTAATAAAACTCAAAGCAGTGCAGTATTGAAAGAGAAACAATTGGACACATGCCCAATATTTTTAATAGCCTTAAAACAAAGTATAATTTTAATATTTTCAATTGTAAATTTTTAAAGGGAATGAATTTAAAGGGAAAAAATTTAACTGAACTAAAAACACTGCATTTTTAAATATTTTTTTCAGACCACCTTTATTTGTTGTAAATATGCAATATGCATTTCCATTTTGAAGCATAAACCATTAAAATATCAGAACTAAAATCACTGCATTTCTGAAGTGACACCATTGTGAAAAGAGTGTTTTTGGGTCTTTTTTTTTTGTAATATTTTTTTAGCAGGAGAAATACCATTATGAAATTCACATAACTGTTAACATAATTATCATATAAAACAATCAGCAAGAATGTCCACTGTTGTGTATTTTTGTGTTTATTAACAACCAAAACAATATTTAACAACATTTAAGATTTCAGACCGTGCAGCATCTGAAGAGCGACAGCAGGAGCTCTGATGACGACACCAATATTACACGATTGGCCAAGTTCACCACATGACAACAAACACGTGTATTTCGGGTTTATTATTGGACAACTTCTGATTCAAAAGTTTCAAAACAAACAATTCACTTTTCATCCCCTCTCTATCCTGTACACATCTTGTTTTTTTAAAAACTACAAATATTTTACTGCTGTATCATCTTTTGTTAAATAATCTGGTTATAAAAGCTCGATTGTTTGCACAGATTGTGCAAACAATAAACAATTGATGGATTGTTTATTTTCAACTTTTTTATTGCAATCATTTCAAAATGATTTTATGATTATAATATAAATATATATTTTATGTCCTGTCTAGCCATTTACCCCTTTCCAGGCAGGCGCTGCTGATTTGCAACAGTTAAAACCATAGACTTTGTCTGTTTCTAAAATTTATTTTGAGCCTGAAAGGGTTAAACCTGCTCTTTCTGGGAAACATCTGCTTAAAGTGTAGCTCACTTATTTTACCTTTTGTTCAATCTTTTTGGATTAAAGTGCTTTTTTTGAAAATGCTTTCATTATCCAAAATAATCTTATTCATTAAGATTTAATCAAAACACCTCGTTTTGCGTTTTACATTGGAAAGTTTTATATCTTTAAATGTACATAAATGTAAACCCCTTTTTAGCATATTCAAACAAGAAGTATTGGCCCAAAGAGTGATGTTTAAACTCCTAGAATTTGTGCTTATTGCTTTGTATTTAATAAACCTGTTCGGTTTTATATTTATATTAACCTCTCATTTCCCCTTATTTCTCTTATGCATTTGTTATATATTTCAATCATAATTATTGTTTAAAAAGGAACTATAGTTTGTAGAGACTGTATTCTGTTTTATTTGTAAATGTTTTAATGTAAATGTTTGCAAACCATCGTTTTACCATTGTTTTACCATTGTTTTACCATCATTTACCCTTGTTTTACCATCGTTTTACAATTGTTTTACCATTGTTTTACTATTTTAAACTTTATTTTACCATCGTTTTACCCTTGTTTTACCATTGTTTTACTTTTACTACAGTTTAACTAAATGCACACTAAACCATAGTAAAACTAGTTTACTATAGTAAACTAGTAAAACAAGGGTAAAACAATAGTAAAACAAAAGGTAAAACGATTGTAAAACAATGGTAAAACGAGGGTAAAACAATGTTAAAACAAAGGGTAAAATAGTAAAATAATAGTAAAACAATTGTAAAATGATGGTAAAACAAAATGATTGTAAAACGATAGTAAAACAATGGTAAAACAAAGGGTAAAATAGTAAAACATTAGTAAAATAACTGTAAAAGGATGGTAAATAAACATTGGTAAAACGAGGGTAAAACGATTGCTTTACCATTGTAAATCAACGGTAAAAACAATAGTAAAACGATTGTTTTACCCTTGTTTTACCATCGTTTTACCATCGTTTTACCATCGTTTTACCATCGTTTTACCCTTGTTTTACAATCGTTTTACCATTGTTTTACCATTTTTTTTTCGTTTTACCATCATGTTTTACTTTTACTACAGTTTAACTAAATGCATTGTAGGGATGGTATACAGTTTAACCCAAAGAATGACCAGTCTGGTAGATGAAAAAGAACTGGAGTCAGAGATTTAAATAAATCAAGTTAACTGAAGACTCATCAGCAGTTTCATCAGCAGAAGCCAGCTTCAACACTCGCAATGAGTTCCTAGGCCGCTCTGCTTCCAATCACCAATCAATAACAATTATTCTCTCACATAATGTCATTAACTGCGTCATACATATGATTGGTTAAAACACAGATAGAATAGGAAAAATTCCACGTGGGGTTTGTGCGTATATTCTGAACAATATCTTAAGCATAAACGTCAGAAATCTCTCAGACTGATTAGAGCTGACTCCAGAGCAGTGAAACGAATTAACAATCAAATAGAACACACACACTTAAAGTATAATCTGTTTCTTATCCAAGGCTGAGTGTACTCTCAGCCGTCTTTATCAAAACTGGTCAAAAACCGGTATAATCTACATTCAGGATGTTATAATCCTTACTACACAAAGTCTATCTTGAATAAAAAGTAGAATCACTTTAAAAGAATTTACCGTAAAAATTGCAAAATCTCTTTAGACATTTTAGATAGTATTAACTTGTAGAAATAACAATAGAAAAAGTTGCTTCCAGTCCTCAGTCCTTAGCTCCACTCAAGGTCTCTGTGACCTCTGACCTAGTTTGATGGCTTCTGAAAATAGTTATAAAGAGACAGGCAAGTGCACTGAACATTCTTATATTAAGCAATGTGTTAACTTATTCATTAATTAAAATTAATTCACAGTTAAATACTGAAAAACAGCATGATGAAAATGATAAACATTGGTCCAGGATGAGACGGATTGGAAAGCAGAAATCTGAATCCTTCAGTGAAATATGTGTGTTTTAATGAATCTGTGCTTTACAGGTTCATACAGATAAGCTGCGTCCCAAATCGCATACTTGTACTTATGCACTATTCTAAGCCATTTTGTAGTATAAACAGTGCAAGTACTGCATTCACACTGAAAATTGTAAAAATATTAATTGCACTTTAATTACCCGGATGATACACTCATTCAGCCAGTAAAATGAAGTGTGTAATGATGGACACTTCACGCACTTAACGACCACAGGTTTGCTTAAATGACTGTAAAAAATATGGACAGCCTCCTTTTCCATTGAACGCCTTGAGGGCAAAACGCCTGTTTGATGGGCACAAACTGTCGCTAACAACTGCTGAAATTGGAGCCTGACATGCGCAGAAGGAGTGTCTGATGGAGCCAGAGGAGGAGCCGTAGAATTAAGCTTCCAACCAAACGCTTTATGTAAAATCAACTACGCCCCCCGAACTTCTCACTTGACCGCCGGTATCTGCACTATAACAAAGGCTCACTAATGTAAATATGAGCACTTACGTTTAAAAACACGCAATAATATAGGGTTTAAAAACGATTTACCATGCGGGAACAGTCGTGCATTTAGGAGATAAATACAGCAAGATTTCTAATTATCAACAGGATATTTACACATCCCAACCCTGCAATTTGTCAATTTGTACTAAAAACTTCGCAGTAATAATACAATGTCGATCAGAAGCTGCAACATCGCTAGTAGGCTAGCCTTTATTGTTTATTGATTTTTGCTTGTTGGCTTGAATTATTTTTTTTTTCATTTGGTTAATTCGATGCCTTCATTATATCTGGCAAAGAGGTATTTACATTCCTTTTAATGTTTAGTAGGAGTTTTCAAATAAATAAATGATGTAAATAAATAATATTTAACATTTACAGCTGTATTATATAAGATTCGGTTTCTAGAACCTTATAGTTTATAACAGCAAATTCAGTAGAATAACTCAATAACATACCGAAAATCAAAATGCAGAGACATCCTGTAAATCAAGTTCAAAAAGGAGATCATTGTGGAGATCGGCTAACAGTAGTTTTGTCTTCCTAATTATTATTTAGACACATAAAGAGAATAACTGCTAGATATCGATCATCTGTATTTTTCCCAGTACTTAAATTAGTTTATTTGTCATTTATCATGCAGCTTTATTGTTGTTTTTATTTTAAAATTCTTAATTCTTGTGCACTACAAAATGTATTCAATTTTATTATTATTTGCTTAATACTTGTGAAATATTCTAATTTATTTTGTCCTATTTGAATATTTGCAGTCCAAATGTATGCTGTTTCCATTTTTATTCAAAGGTTAAACTCAGTTTGCGTTTACATAGTAGCCTGTGTTTGCTGTTAGGTGAAGTTTTTTTATAATGAAGATTCAATCGCGCCAGCTCCTGGCTGCAGCACACATTACCTACTTGCAGCATAGCAAGCCAATTCCGGCATGCATGCGGCAGCATTGGCGCGCTAACGGCCGCCACATCATGCCTGGTTGACTCGGGCCGGAATCGGGCAGTGAGTCCATATGGGATCATAGTGTGGCAGACGGCTAGTTAGATAAAGAGGAGCAAGTCTATTTAAAGAATAGGTTTCAAACTCGATTCCTGGAGGGCCGCAGCTCCGCACAGTTTGCTCTAAGCCTAATTAAACACAGCTGATCCAAACAATCAAGGTGTTCAAGACTACTAGAGACTATTAAGCAGATGTAAGTTAGAGGTGGTTGGAGCTAAACTATGCAGAGCTGCCGCCCTTCAGTAATTGAGTTTGAGACCATTGATTTAAAGCCTTATAATTAAGAACCACTATTTTAAGTTATGAAGATAAAATAGGGGTGATATGATCATATTTTCTTAAACTGGTAAGATCTCATCTATCAGCTGCATTTTGCACTGGAATTGGAGGTTTATTAATAGCAAATGCACTAGAACCATTGAACAGAGTAATCCAGCCTAAAGGACATAAAAGCATGAACTATATATTTTGCTAAGATATATCTAAGATAGATAGCATGCTTCATAGCTTAATATTTCTGAGAGGAAAGAAGGCTGTTTTTGTGACATATTAAAATAATTCCAGGCAGATCTAAATTGCATTACAATTCCATATCAATACATCAAAATAGTTGTTTTCCTACTATTGAAGTCAATGTTGCCAATTTCCAGCAAAATAATTTAGTGTTTTTGAAAAAGAAAACTCATAATGAGTTGGAGCCACTTGAGGTTGAGTAAATGGGAATTAAATTATATTTTTTGAGTGAAATATCCCCTTAAAAATGTATGTAATGCCTCCTTTTTCTCCTGTTCCCACATACACACACATATAGCACACATTATCATATCAATAGCTAACCCCTTTGTTACTAGCTACAAAATGGCATTTTTACAATAGCAACAAAGGCTTGGGGTGAAATCAAAACCCTGACAGATGTATTGAAATGTTTTAAATAATTCCAGTAAGTTACCACATCACCACCTTGGGTGTTTACTGTACTCAAACAAATTCAGCAACCTGTTGTCCTTTACTCCTTACACAACATTGTTCTGTGCATACTTTCCTTAAGACTTGAGGACAGGTGATGGAAACTGCCCTGTAAATAAACCAGATAACTCTATTTGCCAATAGCCCTGTGTCTCATCTACTTGCGGCTCTCGCACACAAAGAGACTTGCCTAAAACATCTAAAACCTCTAGAGACCAAGAAGTCTAATTGCTAGTGTGGCCATGGACAAACTCAAATAGATGTCCTGCATTCTGATGGAGCTATTACATAACAGTGCTTGCAAGGCAGATGTATTAATATTCTCTCTCTGCCTTACAGATACACACTATCCCTCAGTATAACTGTGTGGATGTATGAGCTACGTCCTACTGGACCGGATCCCACAAGGTCACGGGGCTGGTATTCAGCAAAGCAGGCATATAAATTTAGCTGCATGAAAAGCCACGGATTATGTCTTGGGACTCTCGTATTTCATCTTCATAGGAGTGGTTGCGATGGCCAGCCCTCAGGTGTTAAGAGGTGGCAGATATTTCAATCACACTGCGCTCGCTCATACTGTTGCTTCTTCTCACTTTAGACTCAGTCTGCTCTGTTTAACATTGAGGACGTTGATTTGGATTTTTTATTTCGAAGATCTGAGGTGATATGTAGAGAGTGACCAAACTTTAACATACGGATTTAAGGCTAAATTCGGTGTTCGATACATTTGAGGAGCTATCATGGATGCTTTAGCTTTAGAAGCGAAAGGAGCCAAGGGTGAAGGTTCGGCGGCTCCTGCTCCTGCTGCTCCACCTCCAAAACCCAGACCAAAACCTCCAAAAAAAGCCAAACGGATTGTATACTTTGAGGTGGAGATACTGGATGTCAAAACCAGGGAAAAACTACTACTGCTGGATAAGGTATGTGCTTTCACTGCTTATTTCTAGTCCACATATCTAAACATTCCTAAATCAAGATGCATTTTTTGACAAATTAATAATAACAATTGTTATTATTAGAATTAAGGAGTAGTTTTAAACCTTTATGAGATTCTTTCTTCTGTTGAACACAAGCACTGCTGGTTGCTTGCACCCATTGACTTGCATAGTAGAAATTAAATAATTTATTTTGTATTTCTTAAAATAATTCTTTTGTGTTTAACAGAAGAAAGATACTTAAATAGTAAATGGTGAGTGAATGATGACAGAATTATGGCTTTAAGAATGCGTATGTACTATTCAAACATTGTTATAACTCATGTCATCATTTTCTTGATTTAAAATAGTACTTTGTTTAGATTGCGACCCACTTAGGGTGAACACAATTCAAAGATCTTCTGTAATCATCAGCTGTTATTCATGACAGATGGATATATCAACTATAATATGAGCTCAGCTAATGCTCTTGCTGTAGCTTTGAAATAACAATCATCCATTTTTTGCATTAGTCGTGTTGGTTTTGTAATATGAGAATGACCCCCGCGCTTCTGCAGATTCCTATGTAGGATCTATTTCTCAGAAATGCATGGTGAGAATATAGTAAGCCTGATTTATGATGGCATGTGGAAAACTGCAATGGACAACTCTATACACACAGTGCTGCGGAATAATGTGGTTTATGCTAGCATGTCTTAGCTATTTAGCATCTTAACATTTTTCTACAGGTAGAGCCAACAGCCACGATTCTGGACATTAAGTCTATGTTCCACAAATCAAGTAAGTTATGCTGTATGCTGAAGCATTGTAAAGCCTTTCTATAAATAGCTTTCTACAAGGAAGATGATAAGTTGATGAAGTATTACATGTCAGGCTTTTGTTTCTGCAGATCCACACTGGTATCCTGCCAGGCAGTCTTTATGCCTGGACCCAAGTGAGTATATGAACTTTATAACGTTAATGGATCATGTTAATGACATGCTGACTTCGTACTGTTGAAGTTACCATGAAGTCAAACAGTTTTTATTTTTAGGTCCCCCAACTTCCTGTGCCGGTTACACCAGTTGAATCCAGCTTCAAGTAATATTAGTAGATCCAGAGGGGTGACGCTAGTGCCGTGACCCAGATAGGAGTGAGGTTTAGAGGTGTGAGTGTCATAGAGATCACTTAATATAGAGCTGTGAGGGTAAATCTTACTCTACTGGCCTTAAAGAGATAGTTCACCCAAAAAATTAAAATCCCTGTTTTGGAACAAATTAACCGATTCACATGTGTTAAAGCACCCTTAGACAGCTTTGGAACAAATGGAGGATGAGTAAATTACAGCAGAACATTCATTTTTGAACTATTCCTAAAAGAACAGGCAAATTAAAGGGTATGGTTTTTAGCTTTCTTTGGAAATGTTGGTGGAATCAAGGTTTATGATCAAAATTGAGTGGTATGAATATGGTATTAGAGTACAGGCCAGCTTGATTTAAAAAACATCACACCACTAGAAACTGGGGTTTGGGATGTCCTCTCTAGCAGATCCACTTTGATTGTTGAAACAACAGTTCAAATCCCACGTGAAGTGACCCAGATGGGAGAAAATATTAATTTCGTTGTTAAAGGCACAATATGCCTTTAATTATCCAATTACTGCCAGAACAATGTCATTCATTATCACAAATGTTAAAATCCAGAAAAAAACTTTAGTGGCCATGCTAATGACAAAAACATCAAAGAAGAGGCCAGCTAGTAAGTGCTGTTAAGGTAAACCTTAGGGCGTACTCACACTATGTACAAATGCCTTGAACCAGTGCCGAAGCACGCTTGTCCCCCTCCTGTCACATTGCATTCTCTCCTGAGCCTGAGGCTGTTTAGTAAGAATCGCTCTCACTCTGTACAGTGGAGATTTCTTTAGTTATATTGTTTTAGTCGTTTGGGATGCAGTGACACGCAGTCAAATATTTTGCCAAACAGATCAGCCACTTTTGACGCTCATAAACAACCATAAAGGCCTCGTGCTGCAGGAATTATAAGGTTTGCTTAGAGGTGCAGCTGTCGTGTAGTGAGGGGTTGGGCCCAGGCACAATTCACTTGACCGGCCCTGGCCCGGTTTGAAGAGGTGTGCCAGAGCGCGGTTCACTTGGGCTCAGGCGCGGTACGCTTGTAGTGTGAGTGCAAACGGCACATGAGCCCGAAACGGAAGATGAGATGTGACTTTTACGCGATTGTTTCATGTGGATTTATTAATCATTCTTACTGTTCAATGAATGCAAACTGCCCTAGATGATTAAAGACACAAACCCCCTGCACTGCACGACAGCTGCACCTTTAGCAAACCTCCTAATTCCTGCAGCACGAGGACTTTATGATTATTTATGAGATTATTTATAAATTAACAGATGTGCTGAAAACTCAATGACAAATTCTCTAACAAATACTCTAACAACCGCACTGATAATTCATGATAATTAAGGTGAAAACATCTACAACCACATTCATAACGTGAAACCTATTCAGATCAGTTGGTAAAATCAGGTAATTGTTTTTTGGAGTCTCACTCTGAACAGATCATTTGGATTAATGGGATGTTTAGTCCCACTTTGAATCAGGCCCGGATTGGCTAATCGTGAGGACCGGGAGAATTCCCGGTGGGCTGGTCCGTTTTTTTGCGGCAAGGGCCGGTGTCCCTAGCTCCAGAATCTGTAGCTCTCAGCAGTCACACTTTTTAAATTAATTTATTTTACCGCAGCTCTGCTCTTTCTATCTATGTTATCACAGCCTCGTGAGCAAGATGCAGCCTGCAGGTTAGTGATGATGTAACTTAGATGAGTCACCAATTAATGTACAGCTGTTGTGGTCCAGTGGTTAGGACAATAGGTTATGACACCTCTGATCTGGGTTTGATCCTCACTAGAGTAACTTTTTTTTTCATTTTTATTGTTAAGACATATAATACTGTTAGGGTTGTTGAACATTTGAAGTTCTAAAGCAGCTGTTTTCTCAAAAAAAAGATGTGATAGTGTAATAAGAAACTGAATTGGAAATGACCTTATTTTAATATAGTCAGTCGTGAACTGAGGTGGGCCAGTCTGAGGCTTGAAACTGCAGGGCTGAAAAGGAGTCCCACTCCGGCCTTGCTTTGAATAGATCATTTGAATAAGTAAGATGTTGACTCATCCACAAATGTTAGTTCAGTTCATAAATTAATTGTTACGTGCAAGTGCCAATTAATCTGTAAACTAATTGAACAGGTTAAAACTGATAAAGAATGCATTAATTAAACATCAATATCTTGTTTTTGAGCAGGTGACAATTTCTGCTCTTCAAAATTACTTTTTTTTAATGAACCCGAGCTTGATTTAAGAGATGTAGGCCATTAAAAAAGTTATCTCTTTAAAGGTAAAAAAGTTTTCTAAAATAAACATTTGTTTCTTTGTAGAGTTAAGTAGAACAGTAAAAGAAAACTTTCTTACAGCGAAGTAAAAAATAGTTCCCATGACAAAAACACCAGTTCAAATCCTGCTGTGAGTGGTGTGAGTATAGAACTGAAATGGTGACATTACTGTGTAATGGAGACCAATGATGGTTGTGACCATATCAGCACACACACCTCACTGCACCGGAAATGTCTGTTTAAAGCTAGCTTGAAGTCATACTGTACAACAGAACAAGAGTGTTGACACTAAAGCTTGTGACACATGTGAGAGTGATGTTAAGGCAAAGTGTAACTGAAGTTAGCTTGTAAGACCTATACAGTTAAAACTCCTCATGGACTCAAAAAGTGCACTAGCCACAGATGGTTATGATTGTGGTTTTAAGGTAATGTGCACCTATAATGGATGGGAGTAAATGTAAGGGAGGTCAGTCAGCTAGTAAGATCTGTAAAACTACGGATAGTTTCTTCAAGTGTTGTACTAACCATTGATGGTGAGACTGTGGCTTTTAGCATTGTGGTTAATGCATACACCTCCCATGTAAGAGATTAAATCTAAATTAAATCTCGATTAGTAATGGAGGGGTGACTTGTGATTAAAGTCACTTACATGAAAAAATACAGTCCTTTAAAAGTGCATTAAACTGTATATACTACAGTATTTACAACACTTTGTTAATGAATGCTAGAGCGTACTGTAGTATTAACAACAGCGTACTGATAAACTGTAGTAAATGCTGTAGTAAACTTTATTTTAATACAGTAAACTGCAGTGTATTGTAATATTATATAGTTGCAGAAACTTAGTACAGTATTGGATAATTTTATACATTGCTAGTGGCTCTAACACACTAAATAAGATCACCATTCACTCCTAAATCAAGTAATCTGAGCTAAAATTTATGAATAAAATCCTAACATAATTTGTAGTCTGTTGGATATGTTCAGCAGCAAAATCACACAAAGTCATTACAGCATCATCGGTGCCCCTCTTTCCCCTGTATGCAAACTGAAGGGGGTCCAAATCTTTGACCACTTTGTTTCAGATGTGCCTTGATAATACTCTTTCCATACATTTACCCAAAATAGATGTAAGAGCTATTGATCTAAAATCTTTTAACTGATTGGCATTAGACATTATAGGTACTGGAAATTTTTTTGTTTCTTTCAATAAATTTGGAACCACCTTAGAGTCCAACGAAAGCTGAAACAAATGAGTGAATACACTAGATAGCTAAAAAGCACAATCTCTCAACACACAACCTTTAAGCCCATCTTGGCCAGGTGCTTTATTTGGCTTGATCCTAGCAAGACTGGCTGCTATTTCATTCTCACTAAGTTTAATAACTCATGTTCAGAAATATTAAAACATATTTTCTCACTTTCAGTTTTGCATTCCCCTTTATCAAACCTGGCAAAGAAAATCTGTAAATCTTCTACCATAGGTGCACCATGTGATAAACATGCTGTTTCTTTCTTCCCATGACACTGTTCATTCCTCCCCATGCCTTCTTATCATTACCTTTAAAAAATTTATCCTCAATCGTGTCTTTGTATGCTAATTCTGCTTTCTTAATTTGACCCCTGAGTTTCTTTCTTTTCTCTCTAATTCAGTATCTCCATTTAAAAAAACTGTTTTTTTCTCATTTACACATGTTTTAAGATTGTTTGCAAACCATAACCTATTATTTGGGTACATCTGAATTGTTTTAGTCTCAACACAATTACTCTTGCAAAAATGTATGTATGATGTAATGGTATCAGTAGTTTCATGTACATTTTCACATGCATCAACAAAAATACTTGCCACTCTGTATCTTCAAAGCAGTCCCTAAGTTCCTCTTTGCTCTGATCTGTCCATAATAATCTCTTTAGTCACTGTTTTTTTTTTTTTGTTGTTGAAACTTAGCTCGATATTTGGGTAACAGGTGTATGATGTTGTGGTCCGACTTCCTCAACAGTCCACATACTTATGTTAAGTGGGCAAATACACTGTAAAAAATTGCTGTTAAAAAACGGTCAGATTCTACGGTAAAATAATGTTTTTTCACTAAAACAGTAATATTCTGTTAAAAACAGTGCATTCTGTGTAACATTTTTGTTTTCGAGAAAGTAACCAACTGCAGAAAACTGTGAGCTAACAGAGTTCAGATTCGATGTTCTGAAGTCTGTGTTTGAAATCACGCTTTGTGTCCTTGTTCACTATTTCATACACTAGTTAACTAATCTAGTTCACCTGACAGTTTTAATGAACACTAATGAGTGAATTCAGACACTGATGAACACCTGCTGTTAATAATTACAATTACTGAAGAAAATAAACAAGAAATACAAACAGTGACTTGAGTTACAACATTAAATAAAATCAAATAAAATAAAACAGCTTCAGTCTTAGCAGAGGATCATTAAACAACTCCACAAACAACAGCAGACACACACTTATTACTGACTGATTTGACTTCCATACTATTCTCATTGAGATCCAACAGAAATTAAGGTGTTTTTTGTGTCACCGTAATGGAGTGAGGGGCTGATTTAGTTGGGCTCTTCACCCTTGAACTCATTTAAGAAGACTTTCCAACTGCTGTAATACAGAGTTTACAAAACGTTTGTACTATAGCAATAAAGTTGGGAAGTCAATAAATAGAGAAATTTATTTATCTGAAATTAGTTCTGATAAATGTTTTGGTATAAATCTGGATGAAGGGCCTCATGCAATAGATTTTATACTTAGTTGCAGGTATTAAATTAATTAATGAGAAGTGGAAACAGAAAAGATACCTCCGTAATTACTTAACAGTTAAGAAGTAACAAACAAAAACAGTTCAGTTATGACAAATACACACTCAGACCTCATGAATCTGACCTTGTATCTCAACAATGGTAACATCTCAAATGTTTCATGCTGCAATGCATGCTGGGAGTGGCACTGTACAAATATCCCAGCATGCATTGCGGTATAAATAAATGTTGTATAATGGTCTAACGGTTTTCTTTATTTGTGTTTGATTCTGCTGTTGTTTATGTTTAGACTTTCAGTTGCCTGTTTGTGAGTTAAACTGTTAATTTTGTTAAATTTTGTTAAATTTGTTGTCACCATTATTGAGGTTCATCCGCTGAATATTGATGTCTCTTTGAGTGCGATTTACACCATAGAGCAGTGTTATTGTCCAAGATATTCTTAAAAACTTCCAGAAATCATTGCCATATATAGACATATAATGTAAAACAATAGATTTAACATTGAATAGGAGCAGTAAATTTTATTATAGTAAATGAGAACAGACTCTGCCATTTAATAGCAACATGAACATCACCAGATCTTATTTAGGTTTTTGGCTGGCTTGCCACAACAAAAGAGCTTTTCAAACAAAGTTCTTAACAATTGCAGCAGCCAAGATATATTAACAATAAAAATGACAGGGCTAAGAGCCCAACTAAAGCAAACTCTGTTCTCCATGATGGTGACGTAAAACTTTAACTTTTTCTCAAGAAGAACTTTAGTAGATGTTATACAAAAATACATGTATTAAGTAATAAGTGTAGCTGGTGATGATGTTTGTAGAGTTGTTTAATCATCCGCTGATCATTTAAATGATTTAATCATTTGTTGTTCTTCAGGTTATTTCATTATAAAGCTGTGACTAAAGTTTTGTATGTTCTGTTCTTGTTTTTTCCCTTCAGTATTTCTTCATTTGTTCATTGTTAATCCTCAATTATCATTTAATTAGTCAGTTAATTAATGAATTTACTTCAGCTTTGCTCCATGTTTCTTGAACACTCAGTAGTGTGGACACTTCAATTAAAACTGAAGTATATGCTCTGGGGTTTAAAGGGTTAAAGGTGTGAGAGGTAAAAACACAGTGTAAAAATGTATTTTAACAGTAATATACTGTTAATTTACACAACGGAAGTAGACTGTAAAAAAACAGTATATTGCTGGCAACCACAGCTGCCAGTAGATTACTGTTAAATCAAGGAAAAAACAGTTTTTTACTGTTAAACCTGAAGCTAATTTCTTCTGTCTGCCACCGTTGTGGAGGAGAGTAGAGCCAGTGTATGAGTTAAAGATGAACAATGAACTGCTGATGTTATTCTGCATGTTTCTCTATTTAAATATAGCGGCTGTTTAGTTGCTGATGCAGTCAAAATCTCTCTGGTAGTTCCAGATTTACATGTTTGTGTGCTGTTGTGAAAAATAAGACATTAGAGTTAAACCGAACTTTTCTAATTAACTAAAATAAGTTATCATTATAAGTATGCTTCTAAGCATATATAGCACATTACTTCATAAACTCATTCAGCAGTTGACCAAGTTGAGGCAGTTGCTTTCAGTGAGCAAAATGAGTTCACTTGAGTATTGTGTAAATCAATGTAGTCCATGTATTTTTACAGCAACATACTGTAAAAAAACAGTACATTGCTGGCAACTGCAGCTGCCAGTATTTTACTGTTTTTTAACGGGACAATTTTTAACAGTGTAGCTTGATAACTCACATAAGGTCATATCCCCAAGAATTAAAATTGGTTGATCCGATGAACGAGCCAAGGTGTCATTATAGCTGTTATTTTGCTTGCAGCTTCCTCATGTTTTGGGCCTGGAACGTATGTTAAAATGACAGTAATCTGTCCAAATTCTCTGGGCAGATAAAAAGGTATAAAAGACACGGAGAGCATTAGCAGTATGTCATAGGGCTAGGTGAAATGGCAGAACTGCATTCTCTATAGTTATTTTCCATATTAAACGTTAATGATATTTTGATATCAGTTGTTAATTCTTCTATATTTAAAAGATTATCACTGCAATGACAAAATCCACAAAATTAGAGGGTCCATTAAATGACAACGTATCGGTGTATCCCATTGTTATTTCTGCTGTGTGATTGGCTCTTAGATCAAATTAGAGTAAAAAAGTCCAGAGCTTATAATTTCTATTGACATACTTTTTATTGCGATTTGATATAATATAGTTTATCAGCCCAGCCCTTCTATAGCATATATTTAATGATTTTTCTATTGTGGCAACTTTTAAGTAGAAGATAATTGTGTATTCCTGTTAGATATCAAAGTGTTTTTATAATTATTTCAGAAGGAAAACCCCTAAAAGATGAAGATATCCTTCAGGAGCTTCCTGTGGGAACCACTGCAACCTTCTACTTTAGAGACTTGGGAGCCCAGATCGCATGGGGAACTGTGAGTTTTCAGCACACAGAAAACACCTAAAACACAGTGACACACAACACATAAGCATGCATGTTATTATTGTAATTGTTGATATAATCATATAAAACCTTTTGTTGAGTACATAAATCATTCATTCATACGATTTTGTATAAACTTATTCATAGATTTTAGTACGATTTGCTCATCCCCAAATGATAGTTGGTTTTAGGGACGGGGTTTGGTGCCAGGCCTCCTTTTGAAGTACATATTCGCACAACTGAATTTGCAAGAAGTAGCCACTAAACGGACAAAAGATAAAAAAATAAAATAAAATAAAATAAAAGTTTTTTTCATGAGATCAGGCCAGAATATCAGCATGTCAGCATGATTGCAAATGTAAAAGAACTTGTTAATATTAAATGTCCTGTGAAGTGCTTGGATTTTTTATTTTTATTCGATGCTTGACATAATCTCAACTTAAAAAATTGAGAGAGAGTGGCACATACATCCTCCAATTTAAATAAAAACAGCCAATCGATGAATTACCGGTTTGTAAACATTTAGGATGTGCGTGCAGCGAGGTTGCAGAAAAAAACAGGAGCGCAAGCATTTGCACCAAGGTAAAGACATTTAATGCAATACAGAGTTTGTTGTTGTATTAGGAACAAGTTATAGTGATTATATTTATTATTTAAAAAATGCTTTCAGCGTATTATAACAGTTTGTCACCCAGTAATCAGCACCGTTATTTGGCAAAATTAACGTTAAAGTGAGCAGTGTTCGTCTGAGCAGTGTTCGTCTGACAGCGTTCGTCTGACAGAAGCATCATGAAGTGGTAAAGCATTTCAGATGCTAGAGAGCATTTGATTGGTCTAGATGTGATGAGAAACTGAAGTATGAGGTGATAAGAAAAAAATCAATGATCCATTTAGGTAGAAACAACAAACTGCAAGCTTTGGATTTTATATCAGTTTTATATTTTGTAAACATGAACTTTGTCTCTGTTTTGGAGCACACTAGTACTATCCCTAAAACAGACTAAAACTAACGTGTCAAACATTTTACTTTAAGTTCAAAGGATCTTCATGTAAGTAAACTAAAGCTCACCTCAATTTTCAAATTCGTGTTTCATTTTATTTAAATGGGGGGGAAAATGTGTGACAAAAAAAATCGATCCTAGTTGTAAGAGCATTAAATAATAACTTGACTTCTAGTTGAC
Source organism: Danio rerio (assembly GCF_052040795.2). Taxonomy (NCBI): domain Eukaryota; kingdom Metazoa; phylum Chordata; class Actinopteri; order Cypriniformes; family Danionidae; genus Danio; species Danio rerio. Next base: position 51,267,853 of record NC_141023.1, read on the forward strand.
TATTTGGAAAAGTGGCAGAAGGTAGATTTTTCAGATGAATCATCTGTTGAGCTGTATCTCAATGATCACAAATACTGCAGAAGACCTATTGGAACCTGCATGAACCCGAGATTCTCAAAGAAATCAGTCAAGTTTGGTGAAGGAAAAATCATGATTTGGGGTTTTACATTCAGTATGGGGGCATGCAAGAGATCTGCAGAGTGGATGGTAACATCAACAGCCTGAGATATCAAGACATTTGTGCTGCCCGTTACATTACAAACCACAGGAGAGGGCAAATTTTTCTCATACTTCAGCCTCCACATCAAAGCCTTTGAAAGCAAAGAAGGTCAATGTGCTCCAGGATTGGCCAGACAAGTCACCAAATATGAACATTATTAAGCATGTCTGGGTTAAGATGGAGGAGGAGGGATTGAAGATGAATTAAAAGAATCTTGATGAACTCTAGGAGTCCTGCAAGGATGCTTTCTTTGCCATTCCAGATGACTTTTTTTATAATAAATTAACTAATAATAATAGTTATTTGAGTCACTGCAGAGATGCATGGATGCAGTCCTCCAAGCTCATGGGAGTCATTCACAACATTAATTCCTTTTCCACTGCATCATTCTGTACTGTACATTATTTCTGTTAATTGAAAAGATTTTTGTCTAAGCAAAGTCAGACCTTACTGTCCTAATTAAGTAATTAAAAGTCAAAGCACAATCATAGTTTACCTTAGTAAAAAGAGCATAATCTAGAGGCATTTGCTTTTTATGTAAGACATATTTTTATAAACGATCAGCTAGAAGTCAAGATTTTTTTTGTTCCTAAAATACGCAACACAACTTTTGTCAGGTAGTGGATGTATTCCCTACATTTTAGGGACAAAATATCCCCACAATATAATATAGAATATGTCCATATGTCCCCACAATATACAAATTCTAGTACATGTTGACCTTGTGGGGACATTTTTTGGTCTCTATAATGAATACGGCTCATAAATCACTCAGAATGAAGTATTTTCAAAATGTAAAAATGCAGAATGTTTCTGTGAGGGTTGGGTTTAGGGATAGAAGGGTGTAGAAGGATATAGTCTATAAAAATCATGATGTTTATAAGAAATCCCCATAAAAGTAGCTGAACATGTGTGTTTTATGTGTCATATTTAATGAATCGTCATACAAATTATGTATAATAAAATGGAATATGGATCTTATATTTGAGGTGGACAAAATATGTACTTTTTACTCATAAATCCAAACTGAGTAAATGCAATTTGGTGCAGTTTATGGTGGCAATGTAATGTATCTTTACTGCTTGAAATGTTAATCATTGAGATGTTTTTTTTTTAAAGATTAACAGACTTTATAATTTATGTAAACATCCTTTATTGCTCTTTAACTTTCACATATATACCTCAAATATAGTTAAATATTTGGTTTAGTCAAATTGTTTTTTGTTCTGTGACCAGAGTTAATGACAGCAGGCGCATTAATTATATTATACAGCTGTGTGCAATCAGTAGCATTTTACAACGGCTCATCCAATCAGCATTTAAATTCAGAATTGTAATCTATGTGTAAACTTCCACTGATATGTTATAGGGTAAAGAGTCTGGCTGTGTGTGTTTAGCTCATGTAAAAGTCAACTCAGGGTCTGTACAGTATGTGCACAGGACTCAGGTTTAGTTTTCTCTCACCTTCCCTGTAATCAATCTCTTTCTCAGAACCTGTAATCTCTTTGGCAGTGTTTACCCACAGGTGTTGATCCCGGTCACCTTACGTTCACCTTGGGCATGTGTGGCCCCCTTATATTCCCCCCTATCCTGACTTCCAAAGGAATGCATGATGTCAGTCATACACTGTAATTTATGACCCTGGACTCAGATTTTTTTTTGGGAAATTAAGATTTATATATAATCTGAAAGCTGAATAATAAAGCTTTCCATTGAAAATCTGGAATCCGAATATTTGACATTATACATTTCTATTTTTTAGTCTTTTCTACTATACCCTGGTATGTAAAAGTGAATTATTTATAGTATTTATTTTTTAGTATTTATTTTGTATAAAAACACAATATGTACATCTATCTATCTATCTATCTATCTATCTATCTATCTATCTATCTATCTATCTATCTATCTATCTATCTATCTATCTATCTATCTATCTGTCTGTCTGTCTGTCTGTCTGTCTGTCTGTCTATCTATCTATCTATCTATCTATCTATCTATCTATCTATCTATCTATATATATATATATATATATATATATATATATATATATATATATATATATATATATATATATATATATATATATATAAAGCAAACATACACTTACCAGACACTATATTAGGTACACACTTTGTTAAAGCAAATTTCTAATTAGCCAATCACATGGCAGCAACTCAATGCATTTAGGCATGTACACATGGTCAAGATGATTTGCTGCACTTCAAACAGAGCATCACAATAGGTAAGAAAGTTGATTTGATTGACTTTGAATTGGGTGAAATCAGTGCCACATTCAAATGGCCCCCAGAGTCACCAGTCATCTCAATCTAACAGAGCACCTTTGGGATGTGGTGGAATTGGAGATTCATGGATGTGCAGCCGACAAATCTGCAACAACTGCTTGATGCTATCATGCCAGTATGGGCCAAACTCTCTGAGGAATATTTCCTGTACCTTGTTGATTCTATACCAGAAAGTATTAAAGCAGTTCTGAAGTCAAAAGTTGGTCCAACTTGGTGCTGGTATGGTGTCCCTAGTAAAGTTGCCAGTAAGTGTATATGGTAATTATAATAAAGTGGCCTGTGAGTATATAATTTGGTGGTGGGCTGTTATCAGTGTTAACGTGGTGCATTAACGCGAGACTGTTTGAGCTATAGGTCTATTCTATGCAAGCTATGATGACTTTCACCTTTATATTTTAGTGCGGATGTATACCTGACCCGTGAGCCCTCTGACAAAAAAGTGCCCTTCTGAATCAAATCAGCAGGATGCCCTTTTGGATCTTTTATTTACTTCGAAGACACTACTGACTACGTTTACATGGAAGTTTTCTGTAATTTGGGGTGACTTAAACTGCAGTTCTGCAGTTTCACATTCACTCATGAACATTTCATTCATGCCCCCATGACAAACTGGAGTATTAGACACAAATAGGGAGTAAGGACTGGTGAGAGAATTTAATAACACACGCCAAATGGAATGTTGTTGTTGTTGTTGTTGTTATCGTTGTTGTCGAGACTCAAGAGTGGTGTTGTAGTGCGCCTACTGAAGGGTGGTATAGGGGGGAGGGGGGTTGTGTCGCAGGGGCACTTTACATCATTTTGGAAGGGCACTTTCTATCCAACACCAAAAAGGGCATGTGCACTGCACAGGTTAAGCCCTATGTGTGCACGTGCCTGCATCTTATTGAATCTTTTATTTTCATCACCAATAATCATAGGACAGTTTCTCAAGCAGTTTGTGATGCATTTTGGAAACAGAAGGTGAGCCCCTGGTCTAATGCACCACCTTGCTTGAGAAATCTATTCTCAAAGACTTATATTTATTAGTCATCATTATTTAGGTAGCACACATATTCTGAATACCTTCAGCAGAATTCAAATGAGCCATTTTAATCTAGATTAATCTAAATTAATTCCTATATTACAGTGAAATTAATGTAGATAAAAAAGAAAGTGTATGGCTGGATATATATATTAATATAAATATTTAATACTCTTCTTTTTGGCTCATTCCGTTTATTAATCAGGGGTCACAACATCTGAATGAACCACTAACTTATCCAGCTTATGTTTTACACAGAGGATGCCCTTCCAGCAGTAACCCATCACCGGGAAACAGCCAGCCATACACTTTCATTCACACACATACACTATGGACAATTTAGCTCACCCAATTCACCTATAGCACATGTCTTTGGACTTGTTGGATGAAACCGGAGCACCCAGAGGAAAACTCACATGAACAAGGGGAGAACATGCAAACTCCACACAGAAATGCCAATTGACCCAGCCGAGGCTTGAACCAGGGAACTTATTGCTTCTAGCTTGCTTCTTGAGTTCTAACATCGCTTCTTACTGCACCAAACATAAAATGGAGCACAATGGATTAATGTCAACTTCAGTGCTCACAACATATTTGTGTTTTTACAGATGCTTCTTAATATAATGCATTTCCCTGTAAAAAATAAAGAATGATAATAATAAATAACTAAAAGGGCTTTTGTGATGGCCCATTGTAAGCCTTGATCTACATTTTCTTCCAGAATATCATATTTCACATTCTTCACATTCTTACAGAATTTAAATGGCTTGAGCTCTTTCATATGTTGACTTCATCAGCCTGAATGTGTGTTTGCAGGTGTTCTTAATCGAGTGCATTGGACCACTTGTCCTGTACCTGCTGTTTTATTTCAGACTGCCCTTAATCTACGCTCCCAAGTACGATTTCACCGCCAGTAAACATTTAGTTGTGCAGTAAGTATCATTGCATGCCCACAGAGGTGATTTTCTTTGAGTCTGTTGGCTTGAATCCACACAAAGTGGGAACAGTGTCTCCTAACAGCTGACCTACTGGTCAAGGAAGATACTGACCCATAAGTGTATTTTGGGAATGATGTTGAGAAGCGTCTGATTGATGTCTCTCAGGAATAAACTTTTATTTGATGGTTAAGCTGAACCTGTTGAACTGAGCTTCTGTCTGTTCTCCACAGTATAGCCTGTGCCTGTCACACCTTCCACTATGCAAAGAGGATCATGGAGACATTGTTTGTCCATCGCTTCTCCCATGGCACCATGCCATTTCGTAACATTTTTAAAGTGAGTATAAGTTGCAATTGTGTGTGGGTTTGCTATATATAGTTGAAGTCAGAATTATTAGCTCCCCTTTGATTTTTTTTTTCTTTTTTAATTATGTTAAATAGAGCAAGGAAATATTCACAGTGTGTCTGATAATATTTTTTCTTCTGGAGAAAGTCTTATTTGTTTTATTTTGGCAAGAATGAAAGCAGTTTTTAGTTTTTTAAAAACAATTTTAAGGTCAAAATTATTTGCCCCTTGAAGCTATATTTTTTCGATAGTCAAACCATCGTTATACAATAACTTGCCTAATTACCCTAACCTGCCTAGTTAACCTAATTAACCTAGTTAAGCCTTTTAATGTCACTTTAAGCCGTATAGAAGTGTCTTGATAAATGATTAGTAAAATACAATTTACTGTCATCATGGCAAAGATAAAATAAATCAGTTATTAGAAATGAGTTAATAATTCTATTATGTTTAGAAATGTGTTGAAAAATTTTTCTTTCTGTTAAAGAGAAATCGGGGAAAAAATAAACGGGGGGCTAATAATTCAGGGGGGCTGACAATCCTGACTTTAACTGTATGTAAATTCCCTCTGGAATCGGTATGATTTAGTATTTTGTAATGCATTTAAAGAGCTCCTATTATGGGTTTTTGAAAATCACCTTCCTTGCAGTGTAAAACAACTCTCAGTGAATGAAAGCATCCAGCTAAGGTTTAAATCTTAAAGTTCACCATGTTTAAAACTTGATTCTTCAGGGAAAGAGTCAAACTATGGTTAGCCAGATATGCGGCCAGTTATGAGGCTGTGGGGAATAAAGGGTTAAAGTTCATTTTCACAACAATACCACAGTATACCCGAGATGCGGTGGCGCAGTAGGTAGTGCTGTCACTACAGCAAAAAGTTCACTGGTTCGATCCTTGGCTGGGTCAGTTGGCGTATCTGTGTGAAGTTTGCATGTTCTCCCCGTGTTCGCTTGGGTTTCCTCCGGGTGTTCCGGTTTCCCTTATACAAGTCCAAAGACATGTGGTAAAGGTGAACTGGGTTAACTTGCTTGTCCGTAGTGTATGTGTGTGAATGTGTGTATGGATGTTTCCCAGTGATTCAGGACTCACAGCAGTAAATATTAAAACACATTGAACTGAACTGAGCTAATCTAAACTGAACGGAGCTTAAACTCTGAAAATTGAACTACACAGTTTCAGTTCACTATAATCTTCTATGTGAAGCTGCTTTGACACAATCTACATTGTAAAAGTGCTATACAAATAAAGATGAATTGAATTGAATGAATGACCACAGTATGTGCTGTGTTTGTTCCTGTAATTTTTCTGATGATTGACCTTTTTATAATACATAAAACAGGCTCTTTAAAAAAATGTAATACCCCAGACTGCATTAATCGATCAAAAATATTGAAATAAGTTTTGTTTTTCAAAACATGCTGACAGCTACACAGTAAAAAGATCTGTAAATTTGCAGTTTTCCATATTTTGTGATTAATGTTTTTATTTTATTTTATTTTTTACAATTTTTTTTTTACTTTTGAGTTGTGTTATGTACCCTTAATCTTTCTTCCAACAACTTTTCACCTTAAAAAAGTGACTTTTAATGACATTTATAATAGTTTAAAGCAGAGATGGCCAAACGGGCCCATAAGCCAAATTTCAGAAATATAGTACAAAAATGGGAACTGGCCACAGGAACAGTTCCCATTTTTGTTTCAGAACTGGCCACAGGAACAGTTCTTGTGAAGAAAAGATGTGGTAGATGTTGAGAAGCGTGTAGAATGTTTAGAATGGTCACAGACAAACCACAGACCACCTCCAAAGAGCTCCAGTAATGTCTTGCTGCTGATAATGTCCACAGTCCAGCACATTCTTCACAAAGCACGGCTTAATGGAAGGATGAGTCGTTTGAGGTATGCAAAGGCTGGACAAGAATAAATCATTTTGGAAAAATATACTGTGGACAGATGCCACAACCATAGGCACTTTGCATGGTGGAAAAAGAACACAGCATTCCAGGGGAAGAACTTGCTCCTTACTGTAAAATTTGATGGAGGGTCTATCATGCTGTGTGAATGTATGGCAAGCACAATACTGGAAACCTTGTCAGAGTTAAAGGTTGCATGGATTCCGCCCAGTATCAGCAGATTCTGTAGAACAATATTCAGGATGAAGTTGTGGAAGGGCTGGATGTTTCAACAGGACTATGACCCTGAGCACAGTTCCTGATGTACCAAGGAATTAATGCTCCGACGTGATACAATATCCCATAGAGTAGCCATGTCAGTCCCCAGACTTAAACATCATCGAACATCTATGGATTGATTTGAAAAGGGCTGTTCACGCTCAGCAGTGTCAGCACCCATCAAACCTGACTGAACTGGAGAAATGATGCAAGGAAGAATAGTACAAAATGCCTTCAGCAAGAATTCAGGAACTCATGCTTGACTATAAAAAGCATCTACAGGCTTTTACTACAACAAAAGGTGACGCTAGAAAAGATTCAAAAGATTTTTTTTATGACCTAAATTGCATTGCATCTGTTGATCAAACAAATGTTATGTCAGAATTGAAATGTTGCTTTTTCACAGGGGATAAAATATTTCCAAATGAAATTGCTGATTTGACAGAACAGCAGGCTTGTATTTCTGAAAAATGATCAGGGGTGCCCAAACTTTTGCATAAAACTGTATGGATGTAAACCAATTGTAGGAGAACAAAATAAAATGATCAACTTACACCTAACTTATGATACGGACGCTTACACTGATTGAAAACATTGTGTCTTTTCATCAAGTAATTGTTTCTTCAACAGAACTGCATATATCACTGGTGCTTTGCTGCATGGATGGCTTATTACATCAATCACCCTCTCTACACAACGCCATGTATGTAACCCATATCTACCATATTATTGTGTTCATTATTACTGCACTAAATAGCTGTTGTTAAATTCAATATGTTTATGTGCAGATTATGGTGAGAAGCAGGTAAAGACAGCGCTGGGAATCTTCCTAGTAAGCAATTTCGCTGATATAACTCCTGTAATGTATAATGTATCAGTTTTATCAAACCTCTTCATTTAATGACTTGTAATGTTTGTAGTTCTGCCAACTTGGAAGCTTCTCAATTCATATGGCTCTGCGCAGTCTTAAACTACCTGGTGAGTCTATAAAATATATATTTTTAAAAAAATCCAAACTCTCAAGTCAAACACAGGTTTTGTTGATATGATATTGTTTTTTACGAAGGCTCAAAGACTAAGAAGATTCCTTATCCAACAAAGAATCCTTTTACTTGGATATTTGCACTTGTTTCGTGTCCAAACTACACATACGAGGTGAGATGCATGAATGATTGTGCTGTAAATGATTTTATGTATTGTAGTGTTGCAGTGATGATAATGAAATTGCAGTGATGATAACCATTTAGTGCAGACTCACTAAGCCACTCTATACACCTGTTCAGCTGTTTTTTAATATCTGATTATCCAATCAAATGGTAGCAAATCACTTTTTTCTACCCTGTTTCTCGGGCCTCTGGCTTGGGGGGGGGGAGGTTTGGGTAGTTTGGAAGACTCACCCCTCACTAACAAAGGTCCAAAATTTGTCGCATACATGTCCTATTTTGACTGCTTTGCCATCATAAATGGTGAAAATAACCCATAGAAAATTCCGAGTTATAAAGTCAGAACTCTGAGTTATAAAGTCGCAATTCCAATTTATAAAGTCAGAATTCTGAGTAATAAAAGTGCAATTCTGAGTTGTAAAGTCAGACTTTGAGTTGTAAGGTTGCAATTCTGAGTTATAAAGTAAGAATTCTGAGTCATAAAGTTACAATTTCGAGTTCTAAAGTCAGAATTCTGAGTAATAAAGTCAAAATTCTGAGTTATAAAGTCGTAATTCTGAGTTATAAAGTCGTAATTCTGAGTTATAAAGTCAGAATTTTAAGTTATAAAGTAGAAATTTTAAGTTATGAAGTCAGAATTTCGAGTTATAAATTCAGAATTCTGATTTATAAAGCCAGAATTTTATAAATAGTGAAAATAACCCATCGAAAAAAGCTTCAAGACCCGAAATCCGGGTGTGACTTCAGTTTATCAGTCTTGGTCAATGCAAACAATTATTTTTCAAGAGTCAGACATCCAGTTGTGCATAAAAACATCTAAGTGAAGACATCTTTTGCTACTGTATTGTTTTTAAAAAGAGAAAACATTTGACAAGGGACTTTAATTCTATAAATCTAAGACCTTATTCTTAAAAGAAAACACGACCAATAAAAAAAGTGTGTAGGACTTTACAAGAGAGGCTAGAAAAATTGTGAAGCCCTAAATCTGCCAACAACAGAGGTGAGGATCCAAATGCAGGGTTTATTAAACAGAGAAAGGTCAGGCAAGCAATGGTCAACACAGGCAAACAGATGTAGCCTGTACAGGAAATCCAGAGTCAGTAAACAGGCAGATGGTCAAAAGGCAGGCAGCAGACAAAGTAAATAAACAAAGCAAAGGTCAAAAACAGGGCAAACAAACCACATTATAATGTTCACAAACAGTATAACAAAACTCGGCACTAAAGAGGGAGGGGGCTCTATTTTGATGGTCCAAGCGCAAAGCGCAAAGCGCAGGGCGCAAACACTTTCAGGGCGTGTCAGAACGCATTTTTTCTAATATAAGTATGGAAAAATCCGCTTTGCGCCGTGGCGCATGGTCTAAAAGGGTTGAGTTTATTTTCTTAATGAGTTATAGGTGTGTTTTGAGAATAAAACAAACAGAATCTCATCTCCCATTCCATTTAAGAGTCAGTTGTGTCGCGCCATAAGCGCATTTGCTATTTACATGACGTAAAGTAAGTCTAAGTGAAAAAACTGAGCATTTCACAAGCAAGAAAACACTTAAACAGAGCATCTACTGCGCGAAAAATGAGAGATAAATGATCTACTTTCACTTTCGCTCTCGTGGATAGGGAAACCTTTAAGCACAGACATCAATTAGTCTAAAAATAATTAATTTTGTTAGTTAAGTGCAATTATTAGTTTTAAAACTATTTCTAAATTTAGTTCTAATTTCCAGCAAATGAATAAATGAACAATAATAACGAAGTGTGTTCAAAAACCGGAGTTATATCCTAAAACACATGCTGTGCCCCATATGGTCTAAAACCTGAAGATGGGCAAATCTAAGCTTGTTTTAAATAAAACAAATATAAATATAGATATAATAAATAATACTGCTAATAATAACAACAGTATACAAAAGCAAATTGTTATGAATGAACTGAAAAAGCCTCCCGATATGAAGCAGACATAAAAGCACTGCTACTAAGAAATATGAGATTTTAAACTAACAAAGAGTGTGGTAATGTCTGTAAGAGACTTTTTAGATCGAATTATGCATGTTTATAAACGTTTTCCCTAATTCTGGTCTTTACTTTGCATGTTTGAGAGAAAGAACCCTTAATAGTAATGCAGGGCTGACCTCTACTGGCCACATCGAGTAGCAATAGATACTGAATTGTGCTTTTGCAGGTGGGATCTTGGCTTGGATTCACGCTCATGACCCAGTGTGTGCCTGTCTTGTTCTTCACCGTGGTGGGATTCATCCAGATGACGGTCTGGGCCAAAGGAAAGCATCGCAGTTACCTAAAGGAGTTCAAGGAGTACCCCACACTGCGCTCACCAATCCTGCCCTTCGTCCTGTAGCACTGACAAGATCGAGATGTTTTTAAATCAAATAAAATCTGTATAAATATACAGCAAGTCTTAATATATTGATGTACGAAAAACTGACTGTAGCACATTGAGACACTCTAATGTATTTATGACAGGTCATTCTATTTTAATAGCCACGAATGGAGAAATGACTAATGCCATAAAGTGAATTAAGGGATACTGTTCTTTTATCTTGAGTAAGTGACTGACTGAAGTGAAATTCAATGATTTTTCTGTAGCTGATATTTATCATGTGCCTTATTTGACTGCTACATTTCCATGTATTACACTGTAAAAAATTGCTGCTAAAAAACGGTCAGAAAATAATGTTTTTTCCACTAAAAAAGTAATATTCGGTTAAAAACAGTGCATTCTGTGTAACATTTTTGTTTTCGAGAAAGTAACCAACAGCAGAAAACTGTGAGCTAACAGAGTTCAGATTCGACATTTTGAAGTCTGTGTTTAAAATCACACTTTGTGCCCTTGTTCACTATTCCATCAACTAGTTTATCAATATAGTTCATCTGACAGAGTTAATGAACACTAATGAGTGAATTCAGACACTGATAAACACCTGCTGTTAATAATCACAATTACTGAAGGAAAGAGAAACAAGAAACACAAACAACACTTGAGTTACAACATTAAATAAAATCAAGTAAAATAAAACACTTTCAGTCTCAGCAGAGGATCATTAAACAACTCCACAAACAACAGCAGACACACTTATTACTGACTGATTTGACTTCCATACAATTCTCATTGAGATCCAACAGAAATTTAGCCGTAAGTCACCATAATGGAGTGAGGGGCTGGTTTAGTTGGGGTCTTCACCCATGGACTCAAAATTCAGACTCTCCAACTAATACAGAGTTAACAAAAACACTTTTATTATAGTAGTAAAGTGGGAAAGGCAATAGATAGATTAATCTATTTGTCTGAAATTACTTCTGATAAATGTTTAGTACAAACCTGGATGAAGGGCCTCATACAATAGATTTTATGCAGATGTTTCTTTAATTTATGAGAAGTGGAAACAGATTAAATACCTACGTAAATACTTAACAGTTAAGAAATAACATACAAAAACAGTTCAGTTATGACAAAGACACACTCAGACCTCATGAATCAGACCTTGTATCTCAACAATGGTAACAGTTCAAATGTTTCATGCAGCAATGCATGCTGGGTGAGGCACAGTACAAATATCCCAGCATGCATTGCGGCATGAATAAATGTTGTATAATAGTCTCACGGTTTTCTTTATTTATGTTTGATTCTGCTTTTGTTTATGTTTAGACTTTCAGTTGCCTGTTTGTGAGTTAAACTGTTCATTTTGTTAGTTGTCACCATTATTGAGGTTCATACGCCGATTACTGACGTCTGTTTGAGTGCTAATAAAGTCATAGAGCAAAGTGTTTTAGTCCAAGATATTCTTAAAACTTCCAGAAATCATTGCCACATATAGACCTAAAATGTGAAACAATAGATTAAACATTGAATAGGAGCAGTAAATTATATTATACTTAATTAGAACAGATTCTACCGTTTAATAGCAACATGAACATCACCAGCTCATATTTAGGTTTTTAGCTGGCTTGCCACATCAAAAGAGCTTTTTTAAACAAAGTTCTTAACAATTGCAGCAGCCAAGATATGTTAATGATAAAAATATCAGGGCTGAGAGCCCAACTAAAGCAAACTCTTTTCTCCATGATGGTGACGTAAAACTTTAACTTTTTTCTCAAGAAGAACTTTAGTAAATGTTATACAAAAATAAATGTATTAAGTAATAAGTGTAGCTGGTGATGATGTTTGTAGAGTTGTTTAATCATCCGCTGATCATTTAAATGATTTAATCATTTGTTGTTCTTCAGGTTATTTCATTATAAAGCTGTGACTAAAGTTGTAGTTTTGTATGTTCTGTTCTTGTTTTTTCCCTTCAGTATTTCTTCATTTGTTCATTGTTAATCCTCAATCATCATTTAATTAGTCATTTAATTAATTCATTTACTTCAGCTTTGCTACATGTTTCTTGAACACTCAGTAGTGTGGACACTTCAATTAAATCTGGAGTATATGCTCTGTGGTTTAAAGGGTTAAATGAATGGAGTTTAAAAGAGTGTAAAAATGTATTTTAGCAGGAATATACTGTTAATTTAAACTACGGAAGTAGACTGTAAAAAAACAGTAGATTGCTGGCAACCACAGCTGCCAGTAGTTTACCGTTAAATCAAGGAAAAAACAATATTATACTGTAAAACCTGAAGCAAATTTCTTCTGTGTGTCACCGTTGTGGAGGAGAGTAGAGCCAGTGTATGAGTTAAAGATGAACAATGAACTGCTGATGTTATTCTGTATTTTTCTTTATTTAAAGACAGTGGCTGATCAGTTGCTGATGCAGTCAGAATCTCTCTTTGTTAATTCCAACTTTACATGTATGTGTGCTGATGTGAAATTTAAGACATTTGAGTCAAACAGAACTTTTCTAATTAACTAAAATAAGTTATCATTATAAACATGCTTCTATAGCACATTACTTCATAAACTCATACAGCTTTTGGCAAATTTGAGGCAGTTGCTTTCAGTAAACAAAATGAGTTCACTTGAGTGTTGTGAATTTCAATGTAGTCCATGTATTTTTACAGCAACATACTATAAAATAACAGTACATTGCTGGCAACTGCAGCTGCCAGTATTTTACCGTTTTTTAACGGGACAATTTTTAACAGTGTACATCGGTTTATCCAACAACCTATTAAAACACATCAGGCTGTTTGTAAAACGTACATTATATTTTGCAATAAAAAAACACCCCTTTAAAAACTGTTTTGCACTGCAACATTCTGAAATTCAAGCAAATAAACATGTAATTTTTAAGAGAATCACATTTCTGAATATTTATATCACAAAATAGGTACACTGTAAAATATCTTGATCTATTTAAAGCAAATTCTACACTACTATTATTGTTCAAAGGTTAAAGAATTCTCTTCTGTATACCAAGCCTGCATTTCTTTAATCAAAAGTAGCGTTAAAACAGAAATATTGTTTCATATTTTTATTGAATGATGAAATAAAGTAAATATACAGTTATACTGTCCAATTACTTTTGAACCCTTAACAAGTGCGAGGCACATATGCAAACTGTTGTAATTCCTACACCGTTCACCTGATTTGAATGTAAATAACCTCAAATTAAAGCTCACAGTCTGCAGGTAAAGCTCATCTTGTTTAATTTTAAATCGACTGTGTTTTGTGTATAGAGCCAAAAATGTTAGGATTGCCCCAATGTCCAATTATTTATGGACCTAACTATATATATTTTTTATTTTAATATAGTCTTTAACACTTATTTTATATACAGAAATATTTCTGTGAGGTCAAAGCTGAATTTTCAGCATCATTAATAACTTCTTCTGTCTTAATCATTTTGAAATCAGTTTAATTATTTAATAATTCATTAATAATTCAGTTATTATTAATTGCTACTCATTTATTAATAATAGTTTTCATTTTCGATGTTGAAAGCAGTTGCTTTTTTATTTCAGAATACACTGATGAATAGAAATTCGTAAAAAAAGTCTTGCTAAATAAGATATTAATTATAATTTAATTTTAAAATCTTACTGAATGCAAACCTTTATTCTTTCCTCTTTTCTTTTGAATTGGGAGCTCAATGTTAATGCAAGTTTCAGCACTTGAATTATAACCAGTTAGGTTTCGTTCTCTGTTAAACTGCATCCAGTATTAACACTTCTTTTTCAGTGCTGGAATCAAACACCCACTTTGTTCAAGTGCCCACTTATCTCAAAATCCCTGACTATAACTGACTAAAAAGCTGAATTTCCATGACCCATAATAAAAAAAGGCAGCTATTTTGCTCATACATTAAAAAAATGTTAAAATACTGCGCTAAAATAATAACAACATAATATTCAAAAAGTTTGAGCTCGAATACTATTTTCATGACTTTTACAAGCACTATGAAAACAACAATGGATGATTATTTACCACAGGTACAGCTGAAGTCAGAACTATTAGCCCCCCTGTTTATTTTTCCCCAATTTCTGTTTAACAGAGAGATTTATTCAACACATTTCTAATCATTATAGTTTTAATGACTCATTTCTATTAGCTGATTTTATTTTATCTTTGCCATGATGACAGAAAATAATATTTGACTAGATATTTTTCAAGACACCTCAATACAGCTTAAAGAGACATTTAAAGGCTTAATTAGGTTAACTAGGCAGATTAGGGTAATTAGGCAAGTTATTGTATAAAGATGGGTCTGTATAAAGATGATCGGAAAAAAAATTGCTTAAAGGGGCTAATAATTTTGTCCTAAAAATTAAAAATTGCTTTAATTCTGTCGGAGCAAACCCACACAAACTCCACACCGAAGTACCAACCGCCTCAGCAGGGCCTCAAATCAGCAAACTTGTAGTTGTGAGGCGATCGTGCCACCCACTGTGACACCTTATATTTGAATAATTTTTAGTAGTAAAGCTTTTCTGCCATCTACTTTTGAACCCCCATTCATTCTGAAGCCAAACTCTCAAAAATGTTTATTATGTGGTAAACTGCATTAGATTTAACTCACTGACAGCTGATGAAATGAATGTGAATTATGGAAGCAAAATAATGCCAAATGTCTTTGAAACAAAACAGGTTGTTGAATAGCACTACATGAAAATTCAAAGCATTGAGTTGACAAGTGCTTGCATTTTAATCAGAGCCAAATTTATTACTGCCAATGTTATAAAAAGTGAATTTCTTAAGTGAAATTTATTTCATTTTAACTTTTTTACATTGTATTTTTTTATTGAACTTTTTAGATTTTTAACTATATACAACAAAACCCAAGAAACACTCAACAAAGATAAAAAAATCTATCTATCTATCTATCTATCTATCTATCTATCTATCTATCTATCTATCTATCTATCTATCTATCTATCTATCTATCTATCTATCTATCTATCTATCTATCTATCTATCTATCTATCTATCTATCTATCTATCTACCTACCTAAGTACCCACTCATCCATCCATCCATCTATCCATCTATATAATAAAGGTGTGTATATATATATATATATATATATATATATATATATATATATATATATATATATATATATATATATATATTAGGGATGCCACGGTTCTCAATATAATATTAAACCGTACAACCTCCTCGGTTCAATCCACGCTTGTGAATTTTCTCGGTTTTGCGTTTAAATAATTTATTTACGTTTTTATCTCCCCGAATTTACTGTGTTTGCCTCTAAATCCATGAACTGAGATGAGGAAACTCCTTCCCGGGAGTAAATATCCAATTACTATGCTCTAAAGTTAGGGGGCGCTTGACCATCATTCCATACTTTAAAGAGCCCATATTATACATGAAATAGGGTCATATCTTGGTTGTAAGGGTCTCTAACAACAGTCTAATATGCATGCAAGGTCAAAAAACACTTTCATTGTCTTATAATCTGCATTTATTTTTACCTAATTATCCCAGCGACTCCTGTATGAATCGTCCAGTGATTCATTTGTTCCTAAACCCCTCCTTATGGCGAAGTTAATCTGCGCTGATTGGACCGATGACTTTCTGTTGCGATTGGTCGACTGCCTTCAGTCAGAGAGTGAAATGCTCAACAGCTAATCAACAATTTAAAAGTAATCACAGTTCATACACGCTCCATAGTGTAGGCGTGGATTTTAGCTGCCACACACACACAAAAACACACACACACCTCCGGACGACCCCGCCCGCACCCGCCAGGTTTTAGCCTGAACCCGACCGCTCCCACTTATATTAAGAATTTGTTGTCCCGGTGCCCGACCCGCCCCGTTTTCTGCCCGCCGCGCCCGATCCCGCTAAAGAGCGGGCGAGGACAAAACCGAAAATCACCCAGCTAAACAGTCCAGACAGCCAAGCTGTCTGTATAAACACACACACAGCACCAAGCACACACACACAGACAAAGTTCTCTCTCTCTCTCTCTCTTTCTCTCTCTCATTCGCAAAGCAATATCCGCGATATTGCTAGACAGCCCGCTCCCGTCCCAAATTAAACCCGTTACCGACCGCTCCCGTGATTTATTCGGAAATTTATTCCCGCACTGCAGAAATCTGGTCGGGACCTCTACAACGGAGCTCCGTCAACAAAGCAGCACGCTTTTTTAACGTGACTTTGCGCATGATAAGAGAATATAGCCAGTTAACCTGATACAGTACACGCGGTTACAAGTAACAAATCACAACTAAATACATTTGCAAGCTAGAGTCAACGAGGCAACAACTTTAACTTAATCGCACGTACTTACACTTGAGAAATGGAGGAAGAAACCCATCCTGACGTCCATCAGTAAGTTACTCTTTACTGATCCTTCCGTTAACAAACGCCGATGAAGGTATCTTTGTAGCATGTAGTTTCCAGAAGTGTCCAACTGCTTGGTTATAATGCTGAGGTTTCATCTTTGGGTAGAGACTCGATAATATCCATCTGCAGTGTGACTTCAATCGACCGGCATGTTTGTGTGCGTGTGTTTGTGGGTGTGTGTGTGTGTTTCTAGGTTTCTGCGTCAGAGGGCGGGGCCTCAGGTTTGAAATCTCCCGGGCTTACGCGTGCACGTGAATAACTTGGTTTCGTTCGTACGTCATGGCGAAACACCTAATGACTCGGTATCAAGGCGACTCGTTTGAAGCACTATGAGTCGACTCTTTTATAGATGAATCAACAGTTTTAAACACTGTACTCTTACAGATTTAAGCCTTAGCTGGATACTTCACTTCACTTAGAGCTGTGTTACACACTACATGGAGGGGAATTTTCAAAAACCCATAATATGGGCTCTTTAACATTGCGAGTGGCGGTGAAGTGAGGCAGAGGCAACAGTACAAGAAAGCGCCGGCATCTTTTAAATCCGCGTTGTGAGGACATTTAAGTTTTGTCGGTCAGCATAATGCCAATAAAAGAAAAAACGGTGAACAAAAATAACTGTGTACAAGCATTGTTTTAACACGTATAACCATGACTGCACATCTGTAGCACCATCACCCAGCAATATCACTGTCTGAAGGCAGGATTGCAGAGAAGGTAATAAAGTCCTCGCTAAATCTACCCAACTGGTTCCGAGAGACACATAAAAATAACAAAGGTTTTTTGTCTAAGATTTGCAGCCATTTTCTGTGATTGGAGATGCAGACTTTTGTCATCTTATAAAAGCACTCGATCCGCGTTACAGACTACAGTCTAGCATTTTTTCAACAACGAGAAAATTAAGATGGTTTATTTATGTTTACTTAATTACAAATATGTTTATTTGAAATGGCCAATTTATCTTTATTAACTTCACATGTATGTTTATTTTTAAAATATGGGATTTTATGTGTTGCCCAGTTTGTACATGGGCAACCAGCAACTGTGAGATTTCAGTATTAATTTTTATTTTATACAATACACTAGGAACTAGTTTACTTTTCTTGGGTTTTAAGTAAAACAAAATGAGTATTGCAATAAATTGTTTTATTTTCTTTCTTTTATTTATCATATATATCATTCCCTGGCTTTCAATGTCTGGAACAAACTTCCAAAAATTCCATGATATTCCAGAAATTCCTTAACCTGAAAGCATCAGTAACTCACCTCATGTTTTAAGTTTGGCCGCTGCTGCTGCGCATAACAGAAAAGATTAACACCACAACTGCAGTTACAGTTTCTGAAACTGGAATTTATTTCCTAACATTGCACGTCCATTTTGAGACTGCAGTAAAACATTGTTGAACATTTAATTGGACACAAACAAGTTTATATAATATTGCGACACTTGTAAATTATATCCGACGACAGAAAAAAAACAGAACAGAGGGAAAAAAACACTGGCGAATGAAAAGCTCCACCACTGAAAAAATAAAATAATAACACTTCTACACAGACGAATGGTCCCATCAGCCCTGTGAGGGATGGACAGACGGAAACAGCGAGACTGTAGGGCTGAAACACGTCCTCATCAAGAAGAAGAGCAGGTCAGATGAGAAGGATTGTGCAAATCGAGTCTGAAAGAGTTAAACTCCTCTGCTGTGAGGATTGAGTCTGTATTCACGGAGAGCGAGCACTAGGAGGAGAAGAGACGCCCGTCCTCCTGAAAGTGGCTTCTCTGCAGAACCTTCACGTGGTTCTCGTAGATTTTGAGTGCAGGGCCGAGTCTGATCGATAAACCAGTCAAAACATCGCTGCGCTGCATCAGCAGTAAAGACTTGCCATCTATTTCCTGTTGAGAAAATAAAACAGACACAAAGTTAGATTTAAAGGGATAGTTCACCCCCAAAAAAGGAACATTTACTCAATATACACTCCCCTCAGGTGGTTTCAGAGATTTCTTTCGTCTGCTCAACACTAACAAAGATATTTTAAAGAATGTTGGAAACCTGTAACTATTGAAGTCAATGGTTATAGGTTCCCAGCTTTCTTGGAAAGTCTTTGTTAGGTGTTCAATAGAAAAAAGCAAGTCAACCCGGAACAAGTAGGGTCTTTTTATGTTGAAACGAACACTTTTATTTAGAAGTGCAGTATGTTAGTTTGACACTCAGTGGTTGTACTAGGTATTGCACCCCTGGTTTAAAACACATGCAAGTGCAGGTTGCCAGATTGTCGACATCAACAAAGTGCCTGACTATCAAGCCCAATGGCTGATTTAATACTTGCTCTAAATAAAAGGCATAAGACAGAAAGAATAATTACCATATTAAAAGGAGTTTTTGTTCTAAAAACTAATTGCCATTTTTATATGACATTTAATTCCATACTACTGAAAGCAGCAGCCGATAGTTTGACTCAGGGGTCCGTTCTTCGTACCTCGCTTAAATGATCTAAGATAATTTGGCAGATCCTGGATCTTTTAATCTTGATATCTGATCTCTGGCTAATTTGGTTCTTCAAACAAGTTCACGAATCAGATTAAAATGTCTGGATAAACTGATCTGAGATCGCTGCGTGTGTTGTGAAGGACTGATCTACACTGTAAAAAATTGCTGTTAAAAAACGGTCAGATTCTACGGTAAAATAATGTTTTTTTACTAAAACAGTAATATTCTGTTAAAAACAGTGCTTGCTGGGACACATTTTTGTTTTCGAGAAAGTAACCAACTGCAGAAAACTGTGAGCTAACAGAGTTCAGATTCGATGTTTTGAAGTCTGTGTTTAAAATCACACTTTGTGCCCTTGTTCACTATTTCATCAACTAGTTCACCAATATAGTTCACCTGACAGAGTTAATGAACACTAATGAGTGAATTCAGACACTGATGAACACCTGCTGTTAATAATCACAATTACTGTAGGAAAGAGAAACAAGAAACACAAACAGTGACTTGAGTTACAACATAAAATAAAATAAAATAAAACAGCTTCAGTCTCAGCAGAGGATCATTAAACAACTCCACAAACAACAGCAGACACACACTTATTACTGACTGATTTGACTTCCATACTATTCTCATTGAGATCCAACAGAAATTAAGGTGTTTTTTTTGTGTCACCGTAATAGAGTGAGGGGCTGATTTAGTTGGGCTCTTCACCCTTGAACTCATTTATTAAGACTTTCCAACTGCTGTAATACAGAGTTTACAAAACATTTGAACTATAGCAATAAAGTTGGGAAGTCAATAAATAGAGAAATCTATTTGTCTGAAATTAGTTCTGATAAATGTTATGGTATAAATCTGGATGAAGGGCCTCATGCAATAGATTTTATGCTTAGTTGCAGGTATTAATTTAATTAATGAGAAGTGGAAACAGAAAAGATACCTCCGTAATTACTTAACAGTTAAGAAATAACATACAAAAACAGTTCAGTCATGACAACTACACACTCAGACCTGATGAATCTGACCTTGTATCTCAACAATGGTAACATCTCAAATGTTTCATGCTGCAATGCATGCTGGGAGTGGCACGGTACAAATATCCCAGCATGCATTGCGGTATAAATAAATGTTGTATAACGGTCTAACAGTTTTCTTTATTTGTGTTTGATTCTGCTGTTGTTTATGTTTAGACTTTCAGTTTCCTGTTTGTGAGTTAAACTGTTAATTTTGTTAGTTGTCACCATTATTGAGGTTCATATGCTGATTATTGATGTCTCTTTGAGTGCAATTTACACCATAGAGCAGTGTTATTGTCCAAGATATTCTTAAAAACTTCCAGAAATCATTGCCATATAAAGTAAAACAATAGATATAACATTGAATAGGAGCAGTACATTTTATTATAGTAAATGAGAACAGACTCTGCCATTTAATAGCAACATGAACATCACCAGGTTTTTTTTTATTTTTTTGGCTGGCTTGCCTCAACAAAAGAGCTTTTAAAACAAAGTTCTTAACAATTGCAGCAGCCAATATATATAAATGTTAAAAATGTCAGGGCTAAGAGCCCAACTAAAGTAAACTCTGTTCTCCATGATGGTGACGTAAAACTTTTACTTTTTCTCAAGAAGAACTTTAGTAGATGTTATACAAAAATACATGTATTAAGTAATAAGTGTAGCAGGTGATGATGTTTGTAGAGTTGTTTAATCATCCGCTGATCATTTAAATGATTTAATCATTTGTTGTTCTTCAGGTTATTTCATTATAAAGCTGTGACTAAAGTTTTGTATGTTCTGTTCTTGTTTTTTCCCTTCAGTATTTCTTCATTTGTTCATTGTTAATCCTCAATTATCATTTAATTAGTCAGTTAATTAATGAATTTACTTCAGCTTTGCTACATGTTTCTTGAACACTCAGTAGTGTGGACACTTCAATAAAAACTGAAGTATATGCTCTGGGGTTTAAAGGGTTAAAAGTGTGAGAGGTAAAAACACAGTGTAAAAATGTATTTTAACAGGAATATACTGTTAATTTACACTACGGAAATAGACTGTAAAAAAACAGTAGATTGCTGGCAACCACAGCTGCCAGTAGATTACTGTTAAATCAAGGAAAAAACAGTATTTTACTGTAAAACCTGAAGCTAATTTCTTCTGTATGTCACCGTTGTGGAGGAGAGTAGAGCCAGTGTATGAGTTAAAGATGAACAATGAACTACTGATGTTATTCTGCATGTTTCTCTATTTAAAGACAGCGGCTGTTTAGTTGCTGATGCAGTCAGAATCTCTCTGGTGATTCCAGATTTACATGTATGTGTGCTGTTGTGAAAAATAAGACATTAGAGTTAAACCGAACTTTTCTAATTAACTAAAATAAGTTATCATTATAAGCATGCTTCTAAGCATATATAGCACATTACTTCATAAACTCATTCAGCAGTTGACCAAGTTGAGGCAGTTGCTTTCAGTGAGCAAAATGAGTTCCCTTGAGTATTGTGTAAATCAATGTAGTCCATGTATTTTTACAGCAACATACTGTAAAATAACAGTACATTGCTGGCAACTGCAGCTGCCAGTATTTTACTGTTTTTTAACGGGACAATTTTTAACAGTGTATAGATTCCTACAATCATGATCAGCAATGCAACGATTAGCTGACGGCACAGCAGCGTATTGACATCATCTGATTAATATTCAATTATGCATGTGAGCAAAATGACATAAAATTAGCAGTAAACGGTGTGTTAAATATGATGCGCAAATTACTTTTCACATAAGCCCCAGGCTTTACACATTCATGTGTCAAGAGTATTCGTCATGTATTTTAATGCATATCAATGTTTTTAGTTCTACATTTAGAAAACATTTTCTTTACTATATTAGCCTAGGCCTTCTCAAGGTTTTATAATCGTCGTTAGGAATAACTTTATAAACATTTTGCATCAAAAAAGCATTTTTATATCAGTAAGGTGTCTGCAACTTTTGCGAAGCATCAATTGATGATTTAAATTGATTTAAATCATTGGTATAGTGGTCAAAACACGTGCATGACTGCATAAATGATTATCATTTTTAAAAAAAGTGAATATTGTGCATGTATGCGTTTGTAATTAAAAAGTTAATTTCAATAAATTTTCTCTTTGAACCACCAGGTGGCAGTCTTTGTACTTTATTTCAGAGTGCAGATTGCATACGTTTTATTAATATATATATTGATATATATAATCTGACTGAATAAAATACGCTGTTTTCCACCAAGGCAACCCTGGGTGTTGAAATATGATTGGTTTAACTGGCAGTGGGTGGGTTAAAATAACCAAAATAACCAATAACCAAAAAGACAGCCGTTCAAAGCAGAATATCTGACTTCAGCATTATTTTTTAGATAAACAAGTATGTTCACTTAGCATGATTCTTGAATATCTACAAGCATATTATGGTATGTTTATGCTTTAGAAGAGTCAAAAACATACAGCACCTTTAACAATGACTCATTATTATTGATCAAAAGTGATGTGATGGTACAAAATGTTTTTTTTTTTTTCAAATAAATATGGTATCACTACTTTTTTACTATGTTTTTTATCAACCTAACATGACTTTGCTTAGCAGAATGGACTGACTAAACTTCCGAACAGTAGTGTACACAGTTCACATATGTCCAACACATCAAAGACACTAATAAAGGTTAACAATAAAGACTGTGTGTGATCACAGAATTTTCATTTTTGAGAGAACTATCCCTTTAAGATCTCATTTTTATTAGGAAAGTCATTTGTTTTGTAAAGCTTTTTTTTTGTATCCGTTCTCCTATAAAATTTGCATTTAAATAACAATAGGAATAACTAGTGGTGTAACAGATCACACATCTCACCGTTCAGATCACATTTTGGTTTTTTAGTCATGGATCTGACCATTTTTCAGATCAGCCAAGGGGAAGAGACAAATATAATTTGCTTTCCATGTATTACAAAAACAGTACTGCAAGACACTTTTGGTTTTAACAAACAGAACTTAGAAGCTGTAATTTTTTTATGAAATGAGGAAATAATCAGCTGAATAAAAATAAAATGTAAAATATTCAGTGCTGTGAACAAGTCACTGTTACTTCTGTTGCTGATAACGCTGCATGTAGAAATATAACATTATAATTTGTACAACCCATATTTATTTTTAGTCTCATTTTAAATAAAGATTCAGTTATTTACTCATTGCTAGATGGATAATTTTTGAAGACATATTCAGTGGCATATTTTTGAAGGCTGGTTGTCGCCTCTCATTGGTTAAATAATGTAACTGATGCCTTCAACTTTCATTTTTGAGTGATGTGAAATGCATATGGGCGACGCAGTGGCGCAGTAGGTAGTGCTGTCGCCTCACAGCAAGAAGGTTGCTGATTCGAGCCTTGGCTGGGTCAGTTGGCCTTCCTGCATAGAGTTTGCATGTTCTCTCTGCATCCGCATGGGTTTCCTCCAGGTGCTCCAGTTTCCCCAACAGTCCAAAGACATGCGGTACAGGTGAAGCTAAATTAGCTAAATCAGCTAAATTGTCTGTAGTGCAGGAGTGTGAATGAGTGTGTATGAATCTTTCCCAGTGATGGGTTGCAGCTGGAAGGGCATCCACTGCGTAAAACATATGCTGGATAAGTTAGCGGTTCATATTGCTGTGGCGACACCAGATTAATAAAGGGACTAAGCCAAAAAGAAAATAAATGAAATGATCATCATTTATAATTTATGTTGCGTGGGTGTTGAGATCCCAATCTTTTAATGATTATTCATGAGGCTTACACCGAATGCATTAATACAGGCTAAACAAGTGACAGAAAACACCTTTGATAATCTAAGAAACCCACCAAATTCAAAATAACCTACCATAATTTTATCTGTCATCATTTTATTTTACAGACAAACCTAAACGTTTTCATACATGTGATTTGAATGATGCTAGTAGCGATCTCTCTGCAACTGTTAGAAATTTAGGATTAATCTACAAGTAAAACAATGTATTAATATGCAGGTCTCGTGTGTTCCGAACCCCTAATAATGATTATGAACTATTAAAAATAGAAAAACAAAAAACAAAACCTTACGATTTTTGAAATTTGGTGTCAAATTGAATTACCATAAGTCAAAGGTCTTAATCTCAATTCCTGGAGGGCCGCAGCTCTGCACAGTTCAGCTCCAACTCACACCTGATTAATAGTCTCTAGTAGTATTGAACACCTTGATTAATTGGATCAGCTGTGTTTGATTAGGGTTGGAGGAAAACTTTGCAGAGCTGCAGCCCTCCAGGAATCGAGTTTAAGACTTATGCCATAAGCCAAGGATTCATAGAAAATTTGAAATTTGATTTGACAGCTTACAGTTCAAAAGTTAGAAGCATTTCAAAATTGCAACTTTGGACAAGTGGTGGCGCTTGAGTTTGAGAGCAGGGGTAGTCCAAACTCGGTCCAGGAGGGCTAGTGTTTAGCTGCTGAGTTTAGCTCCAAGCCTCCAACCTGCTTCTAACAACTGCCAAGTTTCTAGTATTGACCTTATTCTAAAATGTGGAAGTGCGCCTGTTTTCGCGATTGTCTTAGAACTTCCGTTTCAGTCGCCTATGGGAGAAATGACTAGGAATAATAAACGGCAAAAAACGGTCAAACTACTTGCTCTACAAACAAATGTTTGCATGACTATACAGACCAAGTGGAATAATATAACAAGGAAATATCAGTTTGCAACATCAAGCAGCGAAACGAGCAGTTTTTAATGTCTAAACATGAATGGAAATGAATGAGACCGGAAGTCTCGTGCCAAAAAGATTCAAATGGCTGCGCCCGCTCGTCCGCGGAGAATAAGGTGAATATCTAGTGATAGCTTGATTAGTGGGTTCAGGTGTGTTTGATTAGGGTAGGAGCTAAACTCTCCAGGACACCGGCCCTCCTGGACTGAGTTTGGACACCCTTGAGTTAGAAGGTCCAAATTTGCTGTAGTTAATAAAGTCGTTGTCCTCTATCAGTGTACCAAATATCATAACTTTTCAGGGCTCGAAATTAACCTTTTTTCTTGATAGCACCGGTGCTCCTAACTTTAAAAATTTAGGCGCATCAGCCAAAATTTAGTGGCACACACCAATTATGAAAACCGTTACTACACGTTTTATACAAACAGATTTATTGCATTTGAAATCAACACTAATAAAACTAACAAGCAAAAAAATATATATGCATGTGTGAGGAAAAATGTGTCTCAACGAAATCCCGTTATCACAAGAAAATTTTTATGTCAATTTTTAAATATTTTTAGAACATAACTGAGTCACCAAATTATACACGGTTCACTCACCGGCCCTGAACCTACTGCTTGACATGGTTTGAATCTGTTAACGATTTAACAGTGCTGTTCTCACGGGTAGTGTCTGATAGTGCACTGATGCTTTTTACCTTATTGACCTTATTCTCCGCAGACGAGCGGGCGCTGCCATTTGAATCTTTTTGGCACGAGACTTCCGGTCTCATTCACTTCCATTCATGTTTAGACATTAAAAACTGCTCGTTTCGCAGTTTGATGTTGCAAACTGATATTTCCTTGTTATATTATTCTACTTGGTCTGTATAGTCATTCAAACATTTGTTTGTAGAGCAAGTAGTTTGACCGTTTTTTGCCGTTTATTATTCCTTGTCATTTCTCCCATAGGCGACTGAAACGGAAGTTCTAAGACAATCGCGAAAACAGGCACACTTCCGCATTTTAGAATAAGGTCAATACTATACCTTATTATATGAATACGTCATGTTAATACCACAATATACAGCAATACCGGTCTTTTAATGAGTAGCGATATTAGTTTACTCAGCGCAACAGCGTTTGCGATGGTGTATGTGTTGCTAATTTTTACAAATAGCAGAATCTCTCGTGAGACGTGCAAGATGTGGCAAACAGTTACCTCAAAATTCCATCCCACAGACTTTTCATAGCAGACTTGAAGCCAATGGAAGTCTTTTATCCACTCTTCAAAAAGTGTTGATAGTGGATTAACATTCAGCACATGATCACTACTAAAATGTGTCATTATTTGTAACTTTAGATGATTTCTAAAACAAAATCTATCAGTGTTATTTTCATTCTACTCTTCAGCGCTTTACAGTTTTTCGCGGTAGTAGCTCTTCCTGTCATCCCAAGCCAGAAGCATTGACTGAGTGATTGACAGCTGATATTAACCAATCCTTTGGCGTTCAGTTTTAGAGCAGTGGGCAAATAAGAATAGCGTAAAGGCGGGGCAAGCATTGCAGGCTTTGTTTACTGCAGCAAGTTGACATGACAACTGTTCCTGAGCACTGTTTCGCGTTTCAAGTACAGAGATGCATTCTGCGTGAATAACTCCTAAATCAGCACATGTGGTGAACACTTTGCAGTAAAAACTGGTCGCACACAACAATTTTATGCACTCGAACAAATGCTCCCAAATATATTTTGAGGTCACATAGATAAAAATTTGGGCGCAAATAAGACCAGAATGGTCGCAATTTCGAGCCCTACTTTTAGACGAACGCCTGCTTGGGCCCTAATAATAATAATAATAATCATCATCATCATCAAGATACAAATCAATGCAAAATGGGGTCTGCAAGATGTGGGAATGATTGATTTTTTTGTCCACTCTCTTTAAAAAAAAAAAAGAATCAGGAAATATTGGGTCCATTCTATCCTTATTAGATTGTGCAGAGTAGAAAGAGAGCTCAGCTTCTTATCAAAGAGCTGTGGGATGATCCCGAGAGATTCAAAGTTAATTTCAGGATGTCAGTGGCTCTGTTTGATACTGAGACAAGCTGTTCCTCCTTTGCCATATTCTGCCTTTTGGCTTTCACTTGTACAATGGCTCGCAATTGTCAAAACCCCTCTCAAAATGCTTGCTGTGGATATGAAAAACTCAGAAAATCCAATTAAAATGTTTTAAAATTTTTTTTAATGACAGATTAAAGTTTCGGAGGCAGTGTGTAAACCCAATTGACACAATTAGCTGGTTTGAAATTTTGGATGCAAATAATTTTAGTTTCAGTAGGTTTCATGTTCAAAAACGTCAGGTGTGTTTTACTGAAGTACTAACCTGTGTCCTGAAAGCCAGCGCCTGCTCAGGGAAGCCCACAGACGTGAAGTATCTGGCCACATCAGCCACGCTCCACAGCAGAGGGTCCTGGCTTATCTCTTCTTTTATCACATCACTGAAAATCAACAGATACACACCTTTGTGTCAGAAAAACACCCAGAAAAGTGCTGGAAACATTTCTGCTTGATGCCACAGAAACTTCTCACTACTAGATCTGTGGCAAAAATTCTGTTCTGAGATTTCCTAAATGAATCTCTATTCTCTTTCGAATTGATTCTGAGATTAGTTTTTATCAGCAGGTGGCACTCTAGGTTATTTTGAACAGCCGACGTTGCTCTATGCTAGTTTTTAGCAACAAATGTCACTTTAGGCTAGTTTTTAAATCACTAAATGGCAGTCTAAACTAGTTTTTACAGCAGATGGTGCTTTAGGACAGTTTTTTTACCAGCAGATGGTGCTCTAGGCCAGTTTTAACAGCAGATAGCGCTCTAGGCTAGTTTTAATAGCAGGTGATGCTCTTGGGCTACTTTTTTAAGGCAGCAGAGGGCACTCTAGGCTAGTTACAGAGAAGACTGCTAGTTTTTAACAACAGGTGGTAATCTAGGCTAGTTTTTTACATCAGCAGATGTCATTCTAGGCTAGTTTTCTAAGCTAGTTTTTAACAACAGGAGATAATCTAGGCTATTTTTAAACAGTACACTCAAATTCTTATGAGGAAGTGCACTTGTACTTTTAGCTGAGTCCTGTAAACTTGCTTTTATTTCACAAGATTAATGTAAACAGCTCACATTCTTGAATTCACTTAAACCTTTTCTAGATAAATAGAAGATATAAACTTTTTGTTTCAGGTTCAATGTCCCACGAGCCTGTTTCTGTGTTCGAAAATCGAGTCTAATCATGATTAGAAGACAGATTGATGCGGTTGATGTATTGGTCTTCTATGGAAAAGGATGAGGCAAACCTCTCAATTTAGGCGTCAATCTACTTTCATACTCTCAACTATGGTCATGAGCTTTGAGTCATAATGGAAAGAAGAAGATCTTGGATATAAGCGGCTGAGTTTTATTTGCAGGGCACACCCTATAGGTAGTAAGAGGGAACTCGAAAAAGAGCCACTGCTCCTTCACATTGAGAGAAGCCAGTTGGGGTGACTTGTCCCATAGCGAGGAGACCTATGGGTTCTCTCCTGAAACTGCTGCTCCTGTGACCCAGCCACAGATAAGTGGCAGATAGTGGATGGGTATTTGTAAGGAACTGGATACAAGCAGTATATGGCTGTTTTTAAATCATACAGCATCAACTGCTGTTAAATAACTAAGCTCAGAATCAATTTAAGAGAATGATGATGCATTTTGAAATTAAAATTAAAGTGGTATCACTAACACATCACTACGAATTTAAATCTCAATATTTTCAGTGTTTGTTGCTAAATATATACAAAAATGGTAGCTTTCACTTACTTTCCATTATTTATCTCTCCACTGTTAATGGTTTCTTCCTCGGCCACGCTCTTGGATTCTTTATTGCAAATTTCACCTATAAAATCACAAATAACAGACAATGAGTTGACAGATACAGAAACTAGACTTGGGGCAAAAAAAATCTAACAAATTTAACATAAATGAACCATAAAATGGCACTGTGAAAATGACTGAATAGCATTGACTGCAGCATTACATTTAGATCAGTGCACTTTGCACTAGATTATCTTGCAGTGTTGAGAATTATATCACACACATCTCTGTTGACCTCATAAATGCATTGTCCCAAAAGAGATGTTAGTTACTGAGATTTGTGGACTAGAAAATTCTCTCATCATAAACAACAAACAGAATTATGCATGCCAAAACAGCCAATGTATTTTTCAAAACATAAAAAAGAAAATAACAATAAATTAATAAACTAAAATGAATAAGCTCAAATATGTATATATATATAAATACAGTTGAAGTCAGAATTATTAGCCCCCTTTGATTTTATTTATTTATTTATTTTATAGTTCCCAAAGGATGTTTAACAGGGCAAGAAAATTTTCACAGTATGTCTGATAATATTTTTTGCTTCTGGAGAAAGTTTTATTTGATTTACTTTGGCTAGAAAACAATCAGTTTTTAATTTTTTGAAAAACATTTTAAGGTCAAAATGATTAGCCCCTTTAAGCTATATTTTTTCCCCGATAGTCTACAGAACAAACCATCTTTATACAATAACTTGCCTAATTACCCCAACCTGCCTAGTTAACCTAATAACCTAGTTAAGCTTTTAAATATCACTTTAGGCTGTAGAGAAGTGTCTTGAAAAATATCTGGTAAAATATTATTTACTTTCATCATGACAAAGATAAAATAAATCATGTATTAGAAATGAGTTACTGAAACTATTATGCTTAGAATTGTGTTAAAAAATCCTTTCTCCATTAAACAAAAATTGTGGAAAAAAATAAACAGGGGAGCTGATAATTCTGACTTCAACTGTATATATATATATATATACCTAAAACTTATTTCTAATTACTGATTTATTTTATCTTTGCCATGATTACAGTAAATAATATTTGACTAAATATTTTTCAAGACACTTCTATACAGCTTAAAGTCACATTTAAAGGCTTAAGTAGGGTATCTAAGGTAATTAGGCAAATTATTGTATAACGATGGTTTGTTCTGTAGACTATCAAAAATATAGCTTAAAGGGGCTAATAATTTTGACTTTAAAATGTTTTTAAAAATTTAAACCTGCTTTATTCTAGCCAAAATAAAACAAATAAGACTTTCTCCGGGAGAAAAAATATTATCAGACATGTTGTGAAAATTTCCTTGCTCTGTTAAACATAATTTGGAAAAAAATGAAAAAATAAAAAGCGAGCTAATTATTCTGACTTCATATATATATATATATATATATATATATATATATATATATATATATATATATATATATATATATATATATATATATATATATATATATATATATATATCACACACATACATACACACAATAATAGCTTCTTTATATTTGCAATGTAAAAAAACATTTTTGTTGATCTTGATGCAACAAAATATCTTTTATTTTAATTTATAACAAATTAGAAGTATTACTACAATTAAATTATAACAATTTTTGGCATTTAAGTAATTAATTAATGTATTACCACAATAACGCATTAACTGAACTTTATATATTGCTAATAATATTGACCTTAGAAATATTTACATTTATCTATATATCCTTACAAATTGCTGAGGTCAAAATTATTAGCTCCCTTAATCTTTTAACTGGCCCACCAAGAAAAAATATTTTGGATTGCATTTAATTCCTCATGTCGCTGGTTTACACACTCAATGCATGGTTTTGCAAGGCATCTCATCATTTCTGAAAATCTTGTCATATGGTTGATATGTCGGTTTAGTTCCAACACACTTACCTGTAGGTTTCAAACAAGCTTGAAGGACTTAGTTTGATCAGGTGTATTTAATTAGAGTTGTAACTAAACTGTGCCTACCTGCGGCCCTCCAGGAACTGAGTTCGACATCTGTAGATCAGTGTTTCTCAACCTTGTTTCTGGAGGACCATTAGCACTGCATGTTTTGCATGTCTCTTTCGTCTGTCACACCCATTACAGGTCTTTCAGTCTCTGCTAATCAGCTGATGATCTGAATCAGGTGTGTTTAGTTAAGGAGACAAGAGCTGCGTCCCAAATGGCATACTTATGCACTATTCTATGCCGTTTTTTAGTATAAATAGTGTAAGTAGTGTGTTCGCACTGAAAAGTCTAAAAATCATAAGTGCACTTTAATTACCCGGATGATGCACTCATTCAGCCGGTAAACTGAAGTGTGGAATGATGGACACTTCACGCACTCAACGACCGCAGGTTCGCTCAAGTAGCGGAAGGGGCGGAGCTATCGGGCGCACATGTTGAATAACTTTATTTATTTTGGATGGTGAAAGCAAAATTCTCCTATAAGAGTGATTATAGCGCCTCCCGATGGTGAATGCGGATATACTCACGGCAGGTATTATTTGATAATTCAGTCGTTTATTTCACGGATTTGTCAAATGTCATTAGGGAAACAGTTTGAATTTTCGCTTATTAAAAAAAAATTTGTGTGCCATTTGGGACGACACTGCATACATATCCTATCCTGTTGAGTGTGTAAGTGCATAAGTACATAGTGCATGAGTGCATAGTGTGCCATTTGGGACGCGGCTAAGGAAAATGTGAAGAGCTGGTGGTCCCCCAGAAACGTGGTTGAGAAACACTGGTTTAGATGATAAAAAAGCTACTTGTATTCCAAAAAAGAAACATAGGCCCATTTTATAAAGTATCTTACAGGGCTACAGAAATGATTCTGGAGGTCAATTTTTGGCTCTAAATAAAAAACAAAACAGTTTATTACTTCCTGACTGGAAGTGAAAGTCAAAGCATCCTCACCCTCCTCGGTGTGATCAGAGACAGCATGAGAGCCTCCGTCTGACTTCACCGCCTCATCCTGAAGACAAACACACATGGTGAGACACAGAGGATCATGACAGATGTGCTGTGATTGAAGCACAGGACGGATGTGCTTACCAGGGTGACAGTGCGCTCTGACATCAGCTCATCATGGGTGAGTGTGCTCTCCTCTGCCTGCAGCCCATCCTCCACTTTCAGAACCGGGAGACAGATGGCCTGCGGCTGCTGCACCAACACCACACAGCCTGCAGGTCACAATCAAGACACAAGGCAAGCTGAAATCACTCCAGTCTCACACCTACACACACCAGTTCTGATCAAGTCTGTCTTTCTGTTAGACGTCTGTCACCAGTTAATGAAAGGGAGGGGAGAATTTTTTCTGTTATAATGTTAGAATTAAAATGAAAATTGTTCTTCATGACTCGAGTACCTGTGTCCTGCTGGCCTGAGGGCTGCATGTGCTCAGGCAGAGTGTAAGCGCTGTCGGCCTCCTGCCGCAGATCATCATGGGTAGGAGAGTTCTTGGAGGACGTGGGTGAGGGCAAAGGCAGACTGGTGTTACTGCTGGTGATGGGGCTCATGCTGATGCCCGAGTCAGCGGTGCTCTGAGCACACATGGCATCCAGACTGCTCTCGTCCCCCTCCTCGTCCATACTGCTGTCCATTCCGGCAGTCGTGGACATCTCATCCTGAAACACAGTGCGCCGTTATTATTGTTGCTACTATTTAGAGCATTCTTTGATCACTGTTAAAGGGTTAATTCACCCCCCAAATTGTAATTGTTATTAATTTATCAATCTCATGTTCTAAACCCCTGAGACCCCTCAGGGTTCAACACTAAAGATTTTTTCTACTGGTCCGAATATTTTCACTGGCTCCACAAAAAAAAAAAAGTACATAGCTGTTAATTAGCCACATATTTTAAATAATATTTCGAAAATAATGTCTGTGAATTTAAAATTTAAATGTAGAATTTAAAAATGTTAATTAAATGTATAATGAACAAATTTAAAAGTGTTATGCAAACAAAAATAGAAAATACTGTGCAGGTATATTAAATTATTTAACAAAATGTGGCTGACTTGCCAAACTGATGGCAAACTATTACAATTTAGCTTACCCAATTAACCTATACTGCAATGTCTATGACCTTGTTGGGGGATCGAACCAGCGACCCAACGACCTTCTTGCTGTGAGGCGAACGTGCTACCCACTGCGTCGCCTTAAATAATTATTGAATTATTTATACAACGAAGTCTAAGTAAGCAGTGCTATTTACATTTGATTATTTAATTTTTGTATCTAAAATCTGACTAAATAGTATTTAAGTCATCTAGTGAACTTTTATTCATATCACAATATACAGTTAGGTCCATAAGTATTTGGACATTGACTATACACCAACACAATCTATTTGAAATGAAACAAACAAGATGTGCTTTAACTGCAGACTGTCAGCTTTATTTTGAGGGTATTTAAATCCAAATCAGGTGAACGCTGTAGGAATTATAACAGTTGAGCATATTGTTTAGCTATGCATTTGCTAAATGAGCACTGTGCTATGTCCGAACTGGCCGCACTGTATTTTTGTATAATCAATTTCCATTCTGTTCGTACATAACTTAATTCCTTTGAAATAACAATTTTAATCTTTTTTAAGTTCCTTGTTTTTATTGTTGTGATTACTTTTTATAGTTTTACGTACTTTATGTAAAGCCCTTTGAATTACCATTGTGTATAATCTAGTCTTGCAGTGACTAGATAAAATGAGAAAAGGAAAATGGACATAAAATTATTTTTCAGTGCACTTAAATGCCAATAAGTACAAAACGTTCACATATTAAGGCAATTTGTGATATTAGTATTTTTATAAGCACTCATTCTTAAAGCCAAAGTAGATCACAGGCAAGAAGAAAGACATTATTGAGGGACTGGCAGAGCAGGGTCAATCAGGGTCCAAGTACCATTCGGTCATTTGATTACTCCTTTTATTTTTTGTGTGCCTTCAGAATAAACAGAAAAACTAAATATTGACTGTTTTTCTGGCGTTTCATTTTCCAGAATAAAAGGAATAATCAAATAAACGGATGCTACACAGACCAATCAGATGTACAGTGTCAGGTAGGAATGTTGGACTAAGATCTTTCATGACAGACTCAACAAGATACTAGAAATATTCCTCAGAGATTTTGGACCACATTGACATGATTACATCACGCAGTTACTGCAGATTTGTTGGCTGCACATCCATGATGCAAATCTCCTGTTCCACCACATGCCAAAAGTGCTCTATTGACTGATTTCACGCGACCGCCATTTTTAAAAGCAAAATCGAGGCTGCGGTGAGAAGAAACTTAGAAGTATCGTTGGAAGGTACATAGGAACGTTGTGTACCTGGCTGTATATCTCATCAGCAAAGAGAAAGCGAAACAAATTTATGATTTCACCACCTTCCGAGTGACCCGAAGGTCCGTTCTGAATGAATAAATGGTGAATATAATAAGGGATATCAGAGCTCATTTTCAGCTAAGTTAGGGGAAATAGCACTAGTTAGTAATGTTTTCGTTGCCAAACACATGTTTTAGATGCCATTTATCAAACTCAAGTAATGAACTAATTCTTTCACAATATTAGACTTGTCACGATACTAAATTTAAAAAAAAAAACATCAATTTCCCATTAACATTTAAGGCACTGTCGATGGCTTTCTTAAAACAGCGCTGATTTGCCATTGTGTTCACCAGTGCTCAACAGAAATTACTGTGATTGGCCGAGAAGTCATCAGTTCACCCTCCATTTTTTACCGAGTACAAACACAGACGAGCGATCTGATTGATGACTCGACTGATCTTCACAGCTGCTTTGTGCTCCAGTGTCCGTGTATCTATGGACACTGGGTAAAGAGCTGTAAACTGATGAGCACAGGTGAATACTTTGGTAAATCAGCGCTGTTTATGAACGCGCTCAGCAGCGCTTGACTGTTAACAGGAAATGGACAATTTTAAAACTTCAGTACTGAGACAACACTATTACAGACAAAACAAAAGTGAGCAACAGAGGACTGCAGTGTTTTATCGCTCACCGGGTTACACAGGCTAAAGCAGGAAAGCGTCCCCATGGTGTTTAACTGGTGTCATGAACTGAAGCCTAGGAGGACACTTGAGCATATTACTCTTACAGAGATTGAGATGTTGTTTGAAGCTAAGTTGCTTTTAACGATTTAAATTAAACTTACTGAATGATATTAAAGTGATGTTTACACCATTTCTGCATTTTGAAATCTCGGCAACAGCTGGAGGTTTGTAGTCCACAGCATGTTACTGCAATGTTTACAGTGCTGATCCTATACTTCTAGGTTTTCTTCCCACCCCAGCCTCACTTTGGTTCTTTAAAGAGTCACGAAACACCAAAACACATCTTTTGAGCTGTTGACAGTTATATATGTATCCCACACTGATAAAAACACTACTAGGACACATCTCACTAAAAAGTGAAAATTGGTAGTTTTTGCGTTATTTCGAGCAAATTCGTACTTCCGGTTTGAAACTAACTTTTGAAGCTCGTCTCCTCTTAATAAAGACGCGGTTCTAGTTGCTGTGGATTGTCCTGTCTCTACAGATTTGGTAAGTGAGCGACCAGCGGTCTTTGTTTATTCAGTTTGTTGGTATCGAACTAACTATTGCACTGAGTGCAAACATGTTAGCACCACAACCAAACTATTACCGTCGTCTAGGATTTTCACCGCATTTTGTGACCGGAATAACACATGCGGCTTACCTGCCGAGTGCATCTAAGTTACAGAGAAATGCAGAGTTTATTTTTTTCTCTCATTCACCATGCGGTATCAAACATTGCATGAAAGATACACGCTTACAGCAGTTCCTCAAATCACAAATCTTGTTTGTCATGAGGGGCGCGAATGAATTCCCTTAATGAAAGTACCAAACTGCAGTTAAAGTCCACCATTTAATAATTTGGCAAATAATTCGATTACAGATGTCCATGTAAACACAGTCACTTTCTCCCCTGTGTGTGTGTGTGTGTGTTTTGACTCTGAAACTCAGCGCGTGGTCAAATCGACACTCCCACATCATCCCTCATTTGCTCCTCCGACACGCCCACTTTTGTCTTTTTTCAAAGTAGAGGTCTGAAAACACCCTGCTGAAACGAAGGGGTTTCATGGCCTTAAAATGGTGGCCGTGTGAAATAAGCGCATTGGATTGAGCTCTGTTGACTGTGGAGGCCAATTGAGTACAGTGAACTCACTCTGTCGTTCTAAGAACCAGTCTGAGATGATTTGCGCTTTATGACATGGAGCGTT
Source organism: Danio rerio (assembly GCF_052040795.2). Lineage (NCBI taxonomy): Eukaryota > Metazoa > Chordata > Actinopteri > Cypriniformes > Danionidae > Danio > Danio rerio. Next base: position 51,304,125 of record NC_141023.1, read on the forward strand.
ATTATGCTGGAAGTAGCCATCAGAAGATGGGTACACTGTGGTCATAAAGGGATGGACATAGTCAGCAACAATACTCAGGTAGGTTGTGGCTTTGACACAATGCTCAATTGGTACTAACTGGCCCCAAGTGTGCCAAGAAAATATCCCTGACACCATTACACCACCATCACCAGCCTAAACCATTGATACAAGGCAGGATGTATCCATGCTTTCATGTTGTTGATGCCAAATTCTGACCTTATCATCCGAATGTTGCAGCAGACAGGCAACGTTTTTCCAATGTTCTATTGTGCAATTTTAGTGAGCCTGTGCAAATTGTAGCCTCAGTTTTCTGTTCTTAGCTGACGGGAGTGGCACCCGGTGTGGTCTTCCACTGCTGTAGCTCATCCGCCTCAAGGTTGGACGTGTTGTTTGTTCAGAGATGCTCTTCTGCACACCTCGGTTGTAACGAGTGGTTATTTGAGTTACTGTTGCCTTTCTATTAGCTGGAACCAGCCATTCCCCTCTGACCTCTGGTATCCACAAGCATTTGCTCTCACAGAACTGTCACTCACTGGATATTTTCTACTTTTAAGACCTTTCTCCCTAAAAATGGTTGTGCGTGAAAATCCCTGTAGATCAGCAGTTTCTGAAATACTCAGACCAGCCAGTTTGGCACCAACAACATTGCCACCTTCAAAGTCACTTAAATCACCTTTCCTCCTCATTCTGCTGCACTGTTGGAACTGCAGCAGATCCACTTGAGCATGTCTAGATGCATCGATTTGCTGTCATGTGATTGGCTGATTAGAAATTTGCATTAACGAGCAGTTGGTCAGGTGTACCTAATAAAGTGACCAGGGGAGTATATGTACGTTAGTTTTAAATTTCTCACATATCATTTATAATATACTTTTTTAAAAGCATCTAAATAACCAACTTACTAAATATTAACAATATTTGATAGAAAGTTTCTAAAATTGAAATTTTACAACTTTTTGTTGTGTCCTGTGTAGTTAGGAGTAGGATACATGTAAACCAAAAATATAAAAACTACAAAATAGAGAATACACGAGGCAGTGGCGCAGTAGGTAGTGCTGTCGCCTTACAGCAAGAAGGTCGCTGGTTCAAACCTTGGCTCAGTTGGCGTTTCTGTGTGGAGTATGTATGTTCTCCCTGCCTTCGCGTGGGCTTCCTCCAGGTGCTCCGGTTTCCCCCACAGTCTAAAGACATGCGGTACAGGTGAATTGGGTAGGCTAAATTGTCCGTAGTGTATCGGATTAATAAAGGGACTATAAATAGAGAATACTTATTTTAGATGGAAATATTTTGCAATATTACTGTTTTTTTCTACTGCATCCACTGGTGAAACGTTAAAAAGATCAAGCGTCTAACACTACACAATTTTATCAATACTAATGGTTTCCAATATCTAATTTATCTAAAATATACACAGTTAAAACCCAAATTATTAGCACTCCATAAATTTTTTATTCTTTAAAAATATTTCCCAAGTGGGCGACGCAGTGGCGCAGTAGGTAGTGCTGTTGCCTCACAAAAAGAAGGTTGCTGGTTTATGCCTCAGCTGGGTCAGTTGGCGTTTCTGTGTGGAGTTTGCATGTTCTCCTCGCATTCACATGGATTTTCTCCGGGTGCTCCGGTTTCCCCCACAGTTCAAAGACATGCTGTACAGGTGAATTGGGTAAGCTAAATTGTCTGTAGTGTTTGAGTGTGAATGAATGTGTATGGATGTATCCCCAGAGATGGGTTGCAGCTGGAACAGCATCTGCTGCATAAAACATATGCTGGATAAATTGGCGGTTCATTCTGCTGTGATGACCCCCAATTAATAAAAAGGACTAAGCCGAAAAGAAAATGAATGAATTAATATTTCCCAAGTGTACCTTAAAAAAAAGGAATACAAATAAAATTTAAATTTAAACCCTCTTAGAGTGAACTATATTCAAATGCAGATTGTATTGGCTAAAAAGTCCTTCTAAATGCCAGGGTGTTTCACATATTTACCCCAAATTTTGGTTTTAATGTTGCAGTTTTTGTGTTTTGAGTTACAATGTATATATTTGCAGGTGTTTCTATTTTATAGATTGTTTTGTTTCATGTTGTTTGACATTCTGTGTTTCCCAGTGATGGGTTGCAGCTGGAAGGGCATGCGCTGCGTAATACATGCGCTGGATAAGTTGGGGGTTCATTCCGCTGTGGCGACCCTTGATTAAAAAGAGACTAAACCAAAAAGAAAACTACCTATAATAAACTGTTAAATGGCAGATGTCCATGGTCTACTTAATTAAATCAAACACTGCTGTTTCGGTGAACTCGCTGGGGCAATAACACTGGAAATGTTCACTAGTGCAAAAATATCTTGAGGAGGGGGGTGAGGGGAGACAAGCATGATAAACAGTCAGCTGATGGAAGAAAGAAAACATTAGCATGCCAACATGACTTCACGATTAGCAGTAGCACAATCGAACAGTATTTCACGCTGAAACAAATACATTTCGACTATTAACGTTACACTTTAAGATTACGCTCAATCCGGCCCAATGAACACGGGATTATCGTGGGCTCGAGTGAAGGCCGCGCGCACTGTTTATCCACACAGCAGCGAGCCGCAAATTTCTCTTCCTCCATTTTTTCGTAGGCTTCGAGTGTCAATTATTGAGACACTTTGGACTATGGTGTTAAAAGACGTGCTATTGGAGTAATACGCAAATCGAAATAACTTATTTTATACAGCATGAGCAACATTACGGAGCAAGCTTGCTGATGGGAGGCGCGCTGAACTCGGACTAGCGGCAGAGTGAAGGGGGCGGCCTCATGTATATTAAGTAACGTAACGTTCAGAATCAAACAGAAGCGCGCGGGCTTATGAATATTAAGTTACGCAAGTCAGAAAAAAGCGTGCTGCGGTTATGAATATTAATCAGCCACGCCACTGGCGAACTTCAGGCAGCCTCGTTAATATTCATAAACCCGCCCCGCTTCGCTCTGGAGGAGCGCTGCCTGTCTGAGACGAGCGCGTCCCAAAGCAAGCCAATGTTAAACGTGGCTATAGCCGACATTTTCCACGTGAAAACAACTCCAGAACTAACGTTCACCTCGGCTCAACGCATAAAAATGTAGGGCAAGTCCACGAGCCCAACTGACGACTTCGTTCGCACTTAGTTCGCGTGCACGAGCATAAAGGATCACAGCAGCCCTTTCTAATTACTCGCGCTTCAGTGATCTCCATTAACTGTCGTATTGACTGTCACGACCGGGCAAGTGCAAATATGCAGCCTATAGGTAGTACATAATCGCTAAGATAATTATCTCCGCCGTCAAAAAATGCGTCAGTCGGCTGAACCGTAATGTTTTGGCTACTTTCCCCCAGCGAGTTTGCATAACTAAACACGGATTTTATGGCGAAAGTTAAGTTTTGGCACTCAAGACAGCGCTCAAAAAACTCGCCCTGAAAGATTGTGAGCTCGCAGATCAAGCGCTTCCATTGTTGGCGATTTTCCGCCGCTCCTGAATCTCCGCGCCGCTCCCCGTCTGCGCCAGTCCGCGCGCGCGCCTCCTTCTCTCTCTCTCTGTGCGTGTGCACTTGCCTTCATGTTTGCAAGCGCTACAACAGTTCAACTCGGGAGAAAACATTCGTTTTCTTGCCCGTCACTCCAGCAAAAGCAGCGCTCGCTTTACTTACTTCCATGTCCTCCATGTGATCCTCATCCACGGGACCCTGCGCGCTGTCGCCGGCGCTCCAGTCCGCGGGAGAAGGCTGTTTGCCCGCACACTTGCTCTGCTCGGTTCTCCTCCTGCCTCTAAGCACCTTGGCCGCGTTGCGATAGGAAACCGAGCCTTTATAGTTGACTTTGAGCACCGCTTGCTCCTCTATCAGTTTCTCCAGCTCTGACCGGGTTCGGTCCCAGTCCGAGCCGTGTCGTCTTTTCACCATTCTGCAGATCCTATCCAGGTCCGGACGCGCTTTCCTCGACCTCAGCGAGTCTATGGAGCCCAGGATCCATTCGCGGTACGGCTCAGACATTATTCTTGCCGGGCTTCGGGCTCGCTGGAGTGGATGAAGTGCGTCAATGTTGCCTCTGACGTGACGCTCGCAGTCTTTCGAGCCGCGGTGCGAGCGCGCTGGAGAAAAAACGGAAACATACTGTACGCGTGCGTTGATCACATTGAGCGCTTTTAAGGTGGAATGCGCGAGATGCGCGTCCCGCCACTAGGACATTTAAGGTGGACTTGCGCTGTTTTGGAATGCGTTCAGCTTACCATTTTTGAAATAATTGCGCATTATGAGTGAAAACGTTTTTCATTTATGTCCATTGTTTAAATTTGCTATCTGCCTTAAAAATATGTTTTAGAAAACCATGTTGGCAATAGAGTTAAATGTCAGTGAGCTATCCAAACAGCATTAGTGCCCTTCCATTTCATCAAACTCATCACTGTTTTTCCTATAAAGAGAATAATTAGGACACTCGACCACCATATCTCTTAAGGGTCAGTTTGTGAAAATTGAGATTCATACATCTTCTGCAAGCTGAATAAGTAAGCTTTCCATTGTGGTTGTGGAGATACAAAATAGCTTATTTGGAGTCTGATCTGCAAAACAAAATTTAAAAATCTAAACAAATAAATATTGAGAAAATTGCATGTAAGATTGACCAAAATAAGTTTTAACAGTGTACATTACTAATCAAAAACTGCATTTTAATTTATTTACAGTATAGCAAATTTGCAACAAATCTTCATGGATATTTTGATATTCTAACAATTTTTGCATAAATTTGGCTTCACAAGCCAAAATTATACCCATGTGACAAGATGGTTTTGTGGTCCAGAACATTTTTCAATCTTTAGTGAAGGTTCTTTTAGCAAATGGTCCCATAAAGACTTTTAACATCAATGGAACCTTTCCAGGGCACAAACAATTATTTTTTTCAAATGTCCTTTAAATCACTTAAATGATTTTCACCCAAATAAATAAATGGTTCTTCTATTGCATCGATGCAAAAAAAAAAAAAAAAAACATTATTTGTAACATTTATGTTTTAGTGGATTGGTTCAAATCAAGCAGTTGTACCAAAATAATAACATTACAATATTTGATTTGAAACAAGGTTTTAAAAAAAAAAAAACAATGTAAAAGCCTTCATCCTTTACTTCCGAAACTGTTTCTTTTTTCTGTTAAACACAAAATATATTTTGAAGAATGTTGGAAACATGTAACCACTGACTTATGAGCTTTATGAATCTCAGTGGTTACTAGTTTCTAACATTCTTCAAAATATTTTCCTTTGTGTTCACCATACTCAAAAAAAAGTTGCTGTAATATGGTTGTTGGACAGTTTTTTTTCCCTTCTTTTTCAAAATTGTTTTAAGACAAGAAAGGGTGTTGTTCAATAGTTTTAGGACAACATGAAAGATTTTGATCCACTTCAAATGTTGACTATGTACAAATAAATTTAAATGACACGTTTTAACCCAATAATTGACGGTGTTTGACACTGTACATACTGTATTTGATGGAAAGAATTTATTAAAAAATAGCTACTAATTTTTAGTTTTTTTTCCACTTTTTATTAGACAAGACAATGAAGAGTATAGACAGGAAAGTGTGGAAGGGAAGGATTGGTAAAGTACCTCAATCCAGGAAAGGAACTTGGGTTGCTGTAAGCACCTTAAATTTTTGGCACACCCAACCACTTGACACAATAACTACTATTTTTTAAATAATTTGTAAAATAAGGCAGTGTGCAATAAACATTTGAAGCTCATTGTGCTTCTTTCAATTCGATTCATGTTTTTTTCTATAGCGCTACAGTGTAGATTGTGTCAAAGCAGCTTAACATAGAAGTTCTAGTAAATTGAAACTGTGTCAGTCCAGTTTACTTTTGTCTTCAATTAAACAAAAACAAATATTATCAGTTGTCATTTAAGAAAAATGCTGGTTTGTCTAACCCAACTTTGGATCAAATATGGAGAAACCAGGTTGAAACTTATAATTTAAACCAACTGAAAAAATTACCTCAACACTGTCCAAATTGTTTGTCGACCAATTAAAGTATTAAAATGATAAAAAAAAAATCATACACAAAAAGGCTCTAAAATGATTATTTAAAAATAAATTTTTTAAATAGGTTTCTTTTTGTCAAATGTAATGGTTGGTTCCACACAATCGATTTGTGTTAGGACAACATGAAGGAATTAAGGTTAATTTAAGTGGATTGAACGTTAAACAATTAAATTGTCACAACAAAACTTAATAATTGTGTCGTTTCAGCTGATTTTAAATAAGTAATGCCATTTATTTGAGTGTATGGATGTTCTTCATGGGACCACTGACTCTAATAAGAGCCTTTATTTTTTTCATTTATTTAAATATGTGTGAGAAATTCAGAATTCACAAATCCACAAATTATCAAAGGCATTTTGCATTGTGGGTTGTGTATGGCTTTGTAATCCTGCACATATCAGTAAGATTGATATTTTATACTACCTGGTTAATGATATCTTTTTGCATTTCCACACAACCCTAAAGTATCATGCCCGGCCTGTGCAGGAGCATGAGAAATTCATGAAATGGGATCCTGCATCTTTGTTCGCAGGCTCTCATCTGTCCTGTCAGGTCATTATCATGTGACTAATGACTAGAATATCACATTCAATTTATATAAAAATCAAGTGAATATTTTAAGGTTTCAAATAAAGTAATAAAACAACTATCAGAAAACAGGTGCAACTGCAGTCAAATGGTCATTACGCGTAATTTATGTCAAAATGTTACACTTCCTGCCTTTCTTTAAAAAATAAAATGTGGTATAGTTTATTCTGTTCTGTTGTACATGATTAAAAACTTCTGGCAAACAAAATGGGTAAACCAGTGGCTTAAAAGACATTAATGGCAAAACATAAAATTAAATAATAACAATGGAGTATGCACAGCTAATGATAAACTTCTGGTGAAAGCTTAATGTGCACTTTAAAACCCAACAGTCAGCTTTATCAAATGAAATGAGTATAGTTACCTCAAAATTGACTGAATGTTAATTCTACTCATTTGAAAAGAATTTTGAACTTGGTGTTGAACACTGTAAAAAGTGATTTGTTACTTAAAGCGAGTAAACCAATTGCATTAAAAAAGCAACAAGTTGACTATACAAAAACAATGCAAGTAAAACTATTGTATTTCGGAACTGTTAAGTGGACTTAATTTTTATAGTTAAGCAAATTATACTCCCCTTTCAAGTAAAAATCTCTTGAAATTCAATACAGGCTATAATTGTAGATTTTATAGACTTCATGAAGCACAAAATATGTAGTATTGTGATAATGACAGTAATTATTCAAAAACAGACGTGCTAAAATAGTCTGACACTGTAAAAGGGGATTAGTTGACTTTAAAAAGCGAGTATAATTTGAATGATTATAAAAATTGAGTCAACTTAACAATTTAAGTTGCAGTGGGTTTACTCACATTATTTGTAAAGTCAACTTGTTGCTCTAAAGGGAATTGGTTTACTCGCTTTAAGGAACGGATCACTATTTACAGTAATCAGTTAATTAAATACCTCATCATTACTTCAACTTAAATGGAGTAAGTTCACAGTACTCATATACAGTTGAAGTCAGATTTATTAGCGCCCCTGAATTATTATCCACCCTGTTTATTTTGTCCACAATTTCAGTTTAACAGAGTTTTTTTTCCCTACACATTTCTAATCATAATAGTTTTAATAACTCATCACTAATAACTGATTTATTTTATCTTTGTCATGATGACAGTAAATTATATATTTCAAGACACTTCTTTACAGCTTAAAGTGACGTTGAAAGGCTTAACTAGGTTAATTAGGGTAACTAGGTTACAGTAATTAAGCAAGTTATTGTATGACGATGGTTTGTTCTGTAGACTGTGGGAAAAAAATGTAGCTTAAAGGGGCTAATAATTTTGACCCTAAAATGGTGTTTAAAAAAATTAAAAACTGCATTTATTTTTGCCAAAATAAAACAAATAAGACTTTTTCCGGAAGAAAAAATACTATCAGACATATTGTGAAAATTTCCTTGCTCCATAAAACATAATTTGGGAAAAAAATAAAATAAATAATTCAAAGGGGGCATGAATAATTCTGACTTAAACTGTAGATTTGTTTTTTAACTGTAAAAATCGGTTTCCTTAAATGGTTTGAGTTACCTTAACTTATTACAGGGTTACATTTTTCATTGTCGGCTTAGTCCCTTTATTAATCCGGGGTCGCCACAGCGGAATGAACCGCACTTATCCAGCTTGTTTTTTTACGCAGCGGATGCCCTTCCAGCCGCAACCCATCTCTGGAAAACATCCACACACACATTCACACACACATTCATACACTACAGACAATTTAGTCTACCCAAATCACCTGTACCGCATGTCTTTGGACTGTGGTGGAAACCGGATCACTCGGAGGAAACCCACGCGAAGGCAGGGAGAACATGCAAACTCCACACAGAAACGACAACTGAGCCGAGGATCGAACCAGCGACCTTCTTGCTGAGAGGCAACAGCACTACCTACTGCGCCACTGCCTCGCCCAGGGTTATATTATTACTACTAAAATCCAATGACTTTCCAGGACTTTTCCAGAACTTTTAAGTACATTTTCATGATCTAATGTTTCATGTAATGTCTGTGTATACATGGTAAATAATAAGAAAAACAATGCACCTTATAGTATATCTTAAAACATGCGACAATCTATTTAGTTTAAATTAATCTTTATATCTACAGTTGAAGTCAAAATTATTAGCCCCCCTATTTATTTTTTCTGTTTAACTGAGTGAAGATTTTTTTCAACACATTTCTATACATAATAGTTTTAATAACTCATTTCTAATAACTGATTTAGTTTATCTTTGCCATAATGACAGTAAATTAACTTTACTAGATAATTTTCAAGACACTTCTATACAGCTTAGTGACATTTAAAGGCTTAATTAGGTTAATTAAATTAACAGTTTAGGTTAATTATTTTATGATGGTTTGTTCTGTAGACTATCAAGAAAAAATGTATAGCTTAAAGGGGCTAATAACATTGACCATAAAATGGCTTTCAAATTTTCAAAAAAAAAAAAAAAAAATGATTTTATTCTAGTCAAAATAAAATAAATAAAGACTATAAATATTATCAGACATACTGTGAACATTTCCTTGCTCTGTTAAACATAATTTGGAAAATATTTTAAAAAATTTATTACAATGTAAAGTAGGGCTAACAGATCTGACTTCAACTGTGTGTAAAATGTAGTTAGATAATGCTCACACAGCACTAATAATGTGGGAGCATAAGTTTGGCCACAGACAGAAAAGAAGACAACTATCCCTTATTTAAGTATACAGATAATTATTAAACTGTTTCCATGACTTTTCCAAAACTTTGCGGGCTTTTCAGGTTTTCCAAAACTTTTCCAGGCCTGGACAATGCCATGTCAAAATTCCTCTTTTCCAGGTTTTTCATGACCGTATGAACCCCGTTATTGGGTTTTACAGTACTCAGTTGGTTTGAGTTCTCTTCGTTTATTTACACAGATGGATTCACAGTACTTATTAGAATTAGTTTGTGAACCTAAATGGTTTGTGCAAACAGTTTCCTCAAATGGCTTGAGTTACCTTAACCTTTTGGGTTTTACAGTGTGACTATTTTCAATTTCATAAGGGGGCTTTTAAAGCATGGATGTTTTAATGTAATTACAATACATTCCGTTAATTAGACTTAAGCATTCATTTAGTCGTTCAAGCATAAAACGAGATGAAAGACTGTATAACAGATAGCGCCGTCAGGATCAGCAGGAGAGCGAAAGAAACTCTATTGAAGATACTGGGGTAAACAAACTGTCATATTTAAAGACATGGCGGGGGGAAATGAGATTTCATGCAGTGCTTCTTGTCACCCACTTCATATCATATATGTATCAGGCAGTGAAAATTACAGATTTTTAAAGTCGTCAGGTAATTTTATACTGGAAGACAGCTCACCGTAAGCGATGAAGCTGGCTGGCTGAAATGTAAAATCTATGTGCATATACCCCATTAATGATTGTAGTGTGAGCTTTCAGTATGTCATGAACTGAGCATCGATTTAACGTTCCTGTTGCGTTTGGGTCAAAACTTAAAACACTCAGAAATATTGTGTTTTACATCTGATTGCCTCAAGGCCTTATCCTCCACACTATGCACTTGAACATGTAAAATTGATGATCACCTCTTTCATTGAACTTTAAGTGTTTTAATCAACCTTGTTACACCCTTAGTGTTCCTGGTCAAAAGTGACCTCTCTACACTGTAAAAAAGATCTGTATTTTAAGGTTTATTTCCGGCGGCTGGGATGCCGGAAAAAAAAAAGTAAAATAACGGATGTTTAATTACAGAATTGTACTGTAAAATAACGTATAATAAATTACAGAAATTTCCTTAAATTTAAACTTCTGGTAAATTTCTGTAATTTAATATCAGTTAATTTACTGTATATTTCTGTAATTTAATGGCCGTTTTTTAACTTTTTTTTTTTTTCCAGCACCCCAGCTGCCGGAAATAAACCATAAAATTACGGGGTTTTTTTACAGTGTAGGAAATGAATGGGTATCCAGACTATATTCAACCATTAAACAGAAAACACACTCACACTCACATTTCAGACTGAACAATGTCTTTTGTGGGTACATATCTCTTTCTGTGCTTATTTGTGCCTCCCCACGTGATTACTCCCATGACATGTTTATTTTGTAATACATTTTCAGAGCCTATTTGTACAGTTGCAATCAGGTTTATTAACGCCTTTGTTTATTTTTTTCCTCACATTTCTGTTTAACAGAGATTTTTTTTTTAACACATTTTTAAACATAATAGTTTTAATAACTCATGTCTAACAACTAATTTCTTTTATCTTTGCCATGATGACAGTAAATATTTGACCAGATATTGTTCAAGACTCCTCTATACAGCTTAAAGTGACATTTAAAGGCGTAACTAGGTTAATTAGGTTAACTAGGCAAGTTAAGGTAATTAGGCAATTTATTGTGTAATGATGGTTTGTTCTGTAGACCAGAGGTTCTCAAACTTTTCAGCCCGCAACCCCTAAAATAATAACACCAGAGACTCAAGACCCCCTCTATGCTCAGAGGTGGTTATAAGCATACTGATATTGCACACAATGGTGCACACACCAATAGGAACTATATAAACAAGCTTATTGACGACACAAAAAAAGTGCAGCAAACAATATTTTATAATCGTTTTTCATTTGTTTAATTTAATATTAATCTCACTTAATGAGAATGGTGAGCACAATGTTTATAGCACAAGACTAATCTTGGTTTAATTTTGGAGACTTGGAGCCACCTGGAGATCCTCCTTGTTCAATCGTGGCCTTTTTTTTAAATGTATGCGAGTGCCATAAAGGTCTCAAAATGTAATATTGTATCGTAAAAAATGTCTGCTGCAACTAACGCTATTGCTGGGATGTTAATCTAGCATCAGGGGACACCAGGAGTCACAATCCAATGGGAAAAAAATTGAAAGGCTGATGACTTTTTTTTTTTTTATGCAACTATTAAATATTAAGTATATATTAAATATAAGTTAAATGTAATTAGCCCTAGTTTTTATATTGTGCAGCCCCCCAGGGGGTACTGACCCCCACTTTGAGAACTACGGCTGTAGACTATTGAAAAATTATAATAGTGGCTGATAATTTTGTCTTTAAAATGTTTTCTAAAAAATTAAAAACTGCTTTTATTCTAGCTGAAATAAAACAAATAAGACGTTCTCCAGAAGAAAAAATATTAACAAAATAAATAAATAAATAAATAAATAAATATTTCAATGGGGGGGCTAATACTTCTGATTGTAACTGTCTTTTCACAGCAGCTACTTTGTGTCTAATTCTTTAGGTCTAATTCTAGTGAGACATTATTCACAGCTAACCAATGCTTTTTCAGCAAATCGAGAACACTAAAGTAAGAGGCAGGAGGTGAACATGACAGGAGGGTTCATTCTTTCTGACATTTTTTTGATCATATAAACTGTAGTCTAAACATTTTACTGTATGTCCTAAATAATGGAAAAAACCAATAAAATATTGGATAAAAACACCACATTTAACCCTTTTCGTTTTGTCTGAAAATGAAATCAGCAGCACATTCATTTCTGTAATTTTAACAATTAAAACTTTATTGGAATGATACATGTTGCAAAATATTATTCTGTGAATTTTTTTTATTTTATTCTTTTTTTGTCGTTTTTAAACATACTCGATGTGTCCTACGGGTATCCGTCAACTTCTCCAGAAGGTAAAATAATTAAGACTGTTAAAGGCAGAGAATATACAGTATTGTTTCCCGAAAAAAGGTACAATAGACTACACCATCACCATACCCATGTCGGGAGGAAAGAGACTCCTGTTATTGAAAATACACTTAGAAAATATGCAAAAAGTAAATCAAATGTTTTCTTCATGATCTCCTTTTTTTAAAAAGCAAATAGAAGAGTGTAGGAAACTGGATGTGTACAAAGGCAAACTGTATCATGGACTGATGCGCACACACACACTCGCACACACGCAAAAAGATGATTGACAGTCAGTGTAAATGAGCAGATGAGTGTGAAACTGGAGTGACACCCACATATCTGAAAGCCAGGCAGACAGAGGGATGACTATCGGCAAGAGTGTCACGTATTTTCCATGCTCTGACCGACAAAAATTAAAGTGTGTAATGAAAGGTGCATTTGAGCCGTCATCTCCAGCCACCCATTTAAAACACTGCCATCTTAAGACAAACCCTTCAAATAAATCACGATCAAGCTCGAAGATGAGGGGAAAGCTCACACGAAAACCTGTACATTAGAACTCATTATATGCACCAGTTGAGGATAGTCTCAAGTTGCTTCTTCGAGAGCCTGCTGGGTAATCTAAAACGCAACAGAAGCAATCTATGAACACTGATTGTTTTTCGAAGCCGTAAGATGAAGCCGTTTCTCCTACAAACGAGGAGAGCGAATCTGCCAGCAATAGTCGAGAAGCAAGGATGACAAAACAGCAGCCCATTTCTAAAAAGGTACTTAAGCACCTATAATGATTAAAAACGGGTACGTTTATGGCTGCGATCCTGGCAGGTTGCGGTGACTTGTCGATGTAAATGAACAAACACTATATGATCATTAAGGGATGGTTCACCCAAACATGAAAATGACCTTACCAGAAACTGAAATCACTCTCCTTTCTTCTGTTAAACAGAAAAGTAGATATTTTGAAGAAAGTTGGTGGCTTCTTCAAAAGCTGTGTAATATATACTTCTGTGTTCAACAGAAGAAACTAAAACTGGTTTTGTACGAGTAAATGATAGCAGAATTTACATTTTTGGGTGAACTACCCTTTTCTATTCGGTGTGAGATTGAGAACTCCAATACTAAAATGCATACAAAGTATAGCTCGAAACATATTTTTAACCTGGCACTAATCGTTTGTTGCAAACATTCAGCAAAATTAAGTTACACTAGTCATCATAAAAAAAGAAAACGTAACAAAACCAAAGATTTTGATTAATCGCACTGCTAGAATTTTCGTAAATTTCAAATTTTCCTTAATTGCGTTCCATTAGAAGAATGAAAACTCGCAAAAGCTGTCAGAATCAAATATAGCGTTCTTTCTGTTTGGTTACACCATCAAAATGAGGTTTACTTTAGTGCCCCTAGTGGCAGACGAACCACACTTCTCCTTTAACAACTAATATATTCTTTGAATCAACAACAAAATAAAATCTTTGAAACGCACTACACAATATTGCACACATCTGAAAAAACTAAACAATCATGGGGACGTGTTTTCAGATTGTCTTGTGTCCTACAAAAAACAAGATAGAAAGCAAACTCAATTCAATAAGCCGAATGAACGGAGCTGGTTGCAATCTTAAAGAACGAATTAACAAAAAGAAAATGCTGTTCATTTACTGCCATTCATTAGAAAAGAGTGTTGGCTGAAATTCCAGGTTTTGATATCTTATTAAAGGGATAGATTACTATAAATTGAAAATTATGTCGCCATTTATTCTGTTTTACAACCTGACTTTTACAAAAGACTTTCTTCTGATGAAAACAAAAGAAGATATTTTGAAGAATGATGCACATAGTCTTCCAATTATATAGAGGGGAAAAATATTATATAGAAGTCAATGGGTGCCAGCTACTAGCAACATTCAATGTATTCTTTTTTTTTTTTTAATCAAAAGAAAGTTGTACAGGTTGTAAAACAGAGTAAATAACAGCAGAATTTTTAATTTTGGGTGAACTATCCCTTTAATAAGATACCAAAAACTGCAATTTTAGCCATAGTTCACCCAAAGTTGAAAATTCTGCTATCATTTACATGTTTTACAACTTGTATGATGTTCCTCTGATGTAAACAAAGTAAGTTACTTTGAATGTTGCTAGTAGCTGGCACCCATTGACTTCTTTAGCATTTTTTCCCCTACACTGGAAGACTATGGGCACCATCCTCCAGCATTTTTCAAAATATCTTCTTTTGTGTTCAACAGAAGAAACTCAAATAGGTTTAAAACAACATTTACATGAATTACATAAATGAACAATATCATTTTTGCATGAACTACCCCTTTAAGTGAGCCATTACAAACACTTTCGAAGTCGTCATAAACATTCAGCAAAAATGAAATGAATCCATATGGCTCATGATGATACATTACAGTCTTATAAAGCAAAACAATCAGCCTGAGGCTGAAACTGAACACTATTTACAACATTACTACAACCTTTAATTGATGTAAACAAACAGTGTCAGCTTACATGAGAATAATGCGGCAGAAAACTCAGCTTCAGCAAACGGTTTGGGTTTAGAATGTTTTAAATAAGATTCAGTTTCCTGCACAGACTGATCATTTCGCTATTCCAGAGCCACAGGTATCTATTTTGTTTATCCTGTATATTCGTTTGACTTAAAAAAAAATAAAAAAAAGCCAATTGCCATTGATTTGATCAATTACCAAGGAATACAGCTTCAGCTTAAAATCTTCTTGTTCTGCTGAAGATTAACTACATTAAGTGCATTTTCTCAGTCTATATGAACAGCTAACTTTGTTTAAAGCAGAAATGGAGCTTGAATAGTGAAGCCTCAGAGAAGTTAAATTCATTGATAACCCACCAAACTTTCAAACAACTTGACTAGGCTGTTTAGAAGAGGGTTATTCTGTTTTCGGTAAGTTGGCCACTGGCAGGTGACATGGCAGAAAACTATATATAATAAAACAACATCATAATCCATCAGAAACCCAGTGTAACCACAGAAACAGTGCCTTCCTTTAACAGATTTAGTTTTCCTTAAAAGCGTCATTTTTAAAAACGATCATCTGCATCACAAACCTTTGTGCTTGAACTATATCTTACATTTTATGTTCACCGATTTCTGAAAAAAATGTACCTTAGAATTAAGCAAAACTTAACAAACGGATGAAATAATGGATTTGGAGCATCGAGAATGCTCATACATGCTACAAATCTGCAATATAAAGTAAGTTACGGTTTCATCCGTGGCCGCTTTTTGAAGACAAACCACATTCCATCACTATGACAAGATTTTTAGGACTTGAAATACACGAAGCTAATCAATCCAAATCAAGTATTTTTATATTAACCGGCTGATTCTGCCTGATCTGAGAGCACTGCAGGAAACTGTACCAAATTAAAGGGATAACACACACAAAAAGAAAAATCTTCCTCATGTAGTTGAAACCTTTCTTCGGTTGAACACAAGATATTTTCAAGAAATACCCATCAAAATGCTTCCATAGAAGTTTACTACTCCTCTACTATGGAAGTCAATGCGCGCCAGCAACCAGAAGTCTTCAAAATGTAATCTTTTGTGCTCAATGGAAGAAAGAAATGGCAGATTTGATTTTTGTGTGAACTATCCCTTTAATACATGATGATAAATGATAGTGTGATGCTTGAAATCCAAATCGGAAATGGGTGATCTCTCGAAAACAAAACTCCTGCACAAGTTTCAGTTGGTTTGATTTGGTATTGAGTGCCAATATGTGCATTGGAAATTAAAATAATGAAAAGAATATGTGAAAGAGTGGATAACTACAGAGCAAGGACACCTTTGCTAATTAAAAAAAAATTGAAGTAATATGGGGTAATTTTCTCTGGAGAAGCCAAAATTCAGTACCAGAAAGTAACCTCTATATCTCTGGAGAAAAAAACAAACAAACAAAAAAAAAAGTAGTCACAAATATCCCCATGCCAGCCAGTCCCAGAGAGGTGACTGAATCTCTGCCCAATGGACCCTGGCTACCAAACAAGAGGGAAAACATGAAAATGGACAAGTAACAAGTGACGAAGGATCTGAAAAGGCAACACCGCTGGCGTCTCTCTCTCTCTCTTTATCTCTCAGGACTCCTATTCTCCCTCCGTCTGTGTGTGAGGGCTTTGCGTTGTTGTTACCGAATACAGGCTCAGTCCAGTCCATCATCCCAACCTGGAAAACCTCATCCTTGTCTTCTTCTTCTCTCTGTTGCCCCACGTCTAATCTCTCTCCATGCCTCTCCTCCACCGCTGCTGCTGCTGCTTCTAGAATTCAGCAAACTCCTTTCCACATTTCTCCGTGATAGAGACCCGGATTTCTTCCTCGTCGTAGTCGTCGAAGTTGCTGGTGTCCCCGGGGCCTTTGCACTTAGGGATGAACGGGGCTTCCACCTAAAAAACGCAAGATTATTACATTCATGTTAAAGATTTTAAGATGGTTGTAATCGTTATTTTCTGATACCAGGGTGGTTTTAAGTTTGAGGGAAAGGTGAGGGTAATGTATGAAGCAAAATCAACGCCAAAAGTATTAAAATAAAAAGCTTGTCGAATAGCATGAAAAAAAATATTGTTGAATTGACAAGTTCTTGCATTTTATTTTTTAAAGATTTATTTTTGGCCTTTTTTGCCTTTATTATTTGATAGGACAGTATTGAGATAGGAAGCGAAGTGGGAGAGAGCGAGGGGGTAGGAAAATGTCGTCGAGCCGGGATTCGAACTCGCGACGCCCTGACGTGCTATTGCACCATATGTCAGCGCGCTAACCACTAGGCTATTGCGCCGACAGTTCTTGCATTTTAATCAATTGAAATGCCAGGGTCTGTATTTTTAGGTCCTGAAATGTAACATAGATGTTTATTTAAGCTGTGAATATTTCAACTAACAATCTTTTAAACACACTTTCATATTTATAAATTCAATACTTCATATTCAACATCCAGATTTCACTTACAAAATATTCAGTTAAAAACATGATGTATAATATTCAAACTGCAATTTTCAGTTCATTTTATTTCAGTAAAAAATTTGCTTCCATAAATTCAGTGGTTTAAATTCAGCTGTTAAAATTCGACATTACATCCAGGAACTGCAGGAAAAGCACCAGTTTTGACCAGCAGATAGAGATTTAAGATTTTTAAACCAGTAAAAAGTCAAGAAAAAAAATTCTAAAAACAGCACAAAGCAGCATTTATTATTAATATCAACGTCTTGGTTATTATACATAATAAAATGACTATGAGTAAAATGAGTAAGAAGTTTTGGACATTTATTGCCCTAGTGTAACATAAGCCGGATGATGATCGCATTAATCTCACTTCTCCGATCTCAAGAGGTGATCCTGAGTCAAACATTTTTCTGCATTTGAGCATTTGTCCAGTATTGCTGGGACGTCTCTACCTGCTGGTAAAAATGTATGTTGAATTTTTACCAGCAGATAGTGTTGAATTTTAACAGCTGAATTTGAACCACAGAATTTATGCAAGCAATTTTTTTAACTAAAATAAAATAAACTGAAAATTGCGATTTGAATATTATACATCGTAATTTTTAACTGAACATTTTAGAAGTGAAATCTGGATGTTGAATATGAAGTATTGAATTTATAAGTATAAAAATGTGTTTGAAAGATTTTTAGCTGAAATATTCACAGTTTAAATAAACCACTATGTTACATTTCAGACCTATAAAAACCTAAAAATACAGACCCTGGCAATTTACGGTGTATCAGGAAAGTATTCCCAGCACTTTACTTTTTCCACATTTTTTTTATGTTACAGCCTTATTTCAAAATGGATTAAATTAATTTATTTTCTCAAAATTCTACACATAATACAGCATAATGACAATCTGAAAAAAGATTTTAAATTGTTGCAAATTTATTATGAGTATTTAAACCCTTTGCCGTGAAACTCAACATTGAGCTCAGGTACATTCTGTTTCCACTGATTATTCTTGAGATGTTTCAGCAGCTTAATTGGACTTCACCTGTGAACCCAATTCAGTTGATTTGAAATGGTTTGAAAATGTCTGATAATATTTTGCCTTCTGGAGAAAGTCTAATAAATAAAATAAAAGCAGTTTTTAATTTTTAAAAAACATTTTAAGTCAAAATTATTGGCCCCTATAAGCTGTATATTTTTTCGATAGTCTACAGAACAAACTATTATTATACAATAACTTGCCTAATTACCCTAACCTGCCTAGTTAACCTTATTAACCTAGTTAAGCCTCTAAATGTCACTTTAGGCTGTATAGAGGAGTCTTGAAAAATATCTAGTCAAATATTATTTACTGTCATCATGGCAAAGATTAAATGAATCAGGTATTAGAGATTAATTCAATTGTAGCGGTTTGTTTTGGTTTGATTTGGAATTTGAAAGTTTTTTTTTTTTTGTGTGTGTGCGCGATCAATTCCTGATTCTTTGCATAATGTTTTAGATCAAAAGACAAATAATTTAATTCCTTTCGATGTGTTAAAATATTTGTTAAACAAATTTTATTGAAAAAAGCCATATATAAATATTAAAACTGTAAACAGAATAAAGTGCATCGTCTAATAAGAAAAAAAAAATTGTTATCTATTTTATAATTTAATGCAGGGGTGGCCAACCCTGTTCCTGGAGAGCCACTTTCCTGCAGATTTCAGTTGCAACCCATATCAAGCACACCTGAACCAATTACTTAGGACCTGAACACCACGTAAATACGCTAATTACAGGCAGGTGTGTTTAATATGGGTGGTAACTGAAATCTGCAGGTAGGTGGCTCTCCAGGAACAGGGTTGGCCACCCCTGATTTAATGCATAAAATAGGCAAGTCTTTTTATAAAACAAGTTTAATTGATCTGAAACTTTTCATTACATTTTTCTTTCTTGTAAATAATAAAAGTTGCCTCAGATGAAAACTACCTGAATAAGAACATGAACAGTGCCAAAATATTTTTTTTACATTGAAACAACTGGATACAGTGCCTTCTGTCTATTGATGGTGGGCCACTAATATCGTTATCGTGATAATAATATGAATAATCGTGCAGCCCTAATGGAAACATACACAACTAACAATAATCGTCACTGAATCGTCAATTGTTCTTTTGACTTATTGTCATTACATTTTTTACAGTGTAGCTATTGCTATTAATAACTTATGGATAAATTAAATTCTGTAAACACCCAAGTACAACTTTCTGGAGTTATTTTGGTTAATTATTGCAGTTGTTATCCCCATAGATTGCTTTGAATTATGTTTAAGAGCTAAACAATGATTGACAGTGAAGTTTTAGCTGCAGTGTTCTCTAGGTACCTTCTTCTGGTAGATTGCAATCCAGTCGGTGGTTGCAAACCATTTGTGGCCCTTGATGTCGTTGACGCCGTTCTTCAGGTTCCCGAAGCGTTTCGTCAGATCGACCTGCAGCAGGTTTCTCAGCAGATCCTTCAGGTCAGAGCTAAAATGTGAAGGAAAGCGGACCTGGAGAAGGATTAGGAGATGGTCAGAGTTTGGGACGCATCATTACTTACAAACAGAAATGACTTCAGAAACACTACAATCTCTTAGCACAACTCTAAATAAATCTAAATAGCTGAAAGCAACTTAAATACATATATAAAAAATATCTGACAATATATATATTAGAGCAGCACGATTCTGGCTAAAATGAGAATCGCGATTTTTTTTTTTGCCTAAAATAAAGATCACGATTTTCTCACGATTCTGTAGATGTAAAATGAAGGCGAATATAAGTGAAGTTGTACTGTTGGTTAAAATGCTTAATTTTGCATAGACTTGAAATGGTGGACTTGAACAGACTTTAGATTTGTCCTGGTCATTAATGCTGATGATAATCCTGATATTGAATTACACGTTTGAGACGTATGCTTACAATCTGTAATTGTCTGTTTAAAATCTGTCACTGACGTGATTTTCGTGAATACAGTAGATTGGGTGGGTATTCTTGCATTTCGGCGGGTTTTGGATACTTTTGGGGCTGGAATCAGTCAGCTACATCTGGCAACACTGTATGCACTTTCGGTTTCATTGCCACTGCTAAGAGCGGTTCACTTCCTGCGAGGCTCCCAAACGATCACTCTGTTTATATATATACATAAATAAATAAAAATTAGTGGTGGGCCGTTATCGGCGTTAACGTGCTGCGTGTGCTGATTAAAAAAAAAATATATCTGCTATGATCTATTCTCAAATTTGGGTTGGGAGCTGGGTCTGTTAAATGCAAGCTATGATGACTTTCACCTTGCTATTTTAGCACGGATGTATACCTGACCGAATTGCACTAGGTGGCAAGAACGAGTCTTCGAACCTCGGTGTATTTCTACTGAGAAATGTATATATCAAACATAATGTGCTAACATGGATGCAGTTCACTAGAGTAAATCTGATTAATGTTAGCTCCACATCTATCAGGCACCTGAAGAGTTTATGCGTTCGAGTAAAGCTTTTTAAAATTAATGATGGTGAATGAAAGTCAAACCAGTGAGCCATCTGACAAAAAAGTGCCTTTCTGAATCAAATCAGCAGGATGCCCTTCTGGATCTTTTATTTACTTCGAAGACACTACTGACTATGCTTACATGGACATCTGTAGTCTAGTTATTTGCCTTACAAGACAATAGTATAATTAAGGTGTTTACGTGAAGTGCTTTCATGTTAGAGTTTCCTGTAATTTTGGGTGACTGTAACTGCAGTTCGGCAATTTCACTTTTTTTCTTTGTTTTTTATTGGAAGAATATGTACAATTACAGAATGTTTGCAAATATATAAAAAAGATCCTTCACATTTTACTTATGCAAAAAATAAAATAAAAGAAATTAAAAGAAATTAAAACAAAATTTTTCCTTCTATAATTATTAGGTATAAGTGATTATATTACAACTACATGTCTATATGTATATATACATACACATACACATATATACACACAGACATAGGCACGTACATACAATTTTTCCCTTGGTCTATAAACACAATTTACAGAGTCTACCTATGAATATGTAAACCATTATCTGAATTGACAGAGAAAAAAACAAAAAGGCAATTTCACTTTTACTCATGAACATTTCATTTATGCCCCCGTATAAAACTGTTAAACATTAGAACAAACTGAACATTTATGTTAAACATTAAACAAACTGAAATTTAATAACGCACACCAATTGGAAAGAAAAAAAGTCTGCATTACGCGATGTGTGTGGTCCTTTGATGACTGTCGCGTGTGTGGATCTTGTTGGAAATTATGGCGAAAAAATCCTACATGGCGGTGTTTACTAATCGCGGCATTTACTTCAATAATGCCACTTATATGTGCATACTCCACATGTCCTAATTCCATTTCTGTTTAGTTCAGTTATGACGTTGTTTGGAGCTTCTGTAGGCCTACAGTTCAAAATTCATGTTTAACTGAATAAACTGAATAAACAGTAAGCAAACACAAGTACATCTTATTAAACATCATTTATTTTCATGACCAATTATCATAGAACAGTTTCTCAAGCAGTTTGTGATGCATTTTGGAAACAGTAGATGAGCCCCTGGTCTAATGCACCACCTGGCTTGAGAAACCCATTCTCAAAGACTGACTTTTAGTCATTATTTGGGTAGCACACATATTCTGAATGCCTTGGCAGAATTCAAATGAGCCATTTTAATCTAGAATAATTCCAAGATTACAGCGAGATTAATCAATCAAATTATCTATGCCCACCTATAATATATATATATATATATATATATATTACATTTTAGTTAACCATTTTTTATGCATTTCAGCTTTAATGCTTACTATAATACTATTGGCAAGACTACTACTTTAAAAAAAAAAAAATTATTGTTTTTAAAGATCTTTATTAGCAATTTCAGCTTTATTTCAAATAAAACACAAGTTACAAGTTTAGCTGACAATTTTGTCTCTTCTGCACAATGCTAAACAGCCATTATACAGTGACATTCAGTATCAGTGCTCACCTTCCCGGAGACAATTTTCTCGTAGATCTGGATAGGCTGGTCAGCAAAGAATGGCGGGTAACCAGCAGCCATCTCGTAGATCAGCACTCCCAGAGCCCACCAGTCCACAGCTTTATTATAGCCCTAGCACACAGACAGAGCAAGGGTTACATGATGGAGGCTCATCTTGACTTGCAGCACTAGCACATATGGCAGCTCTGGTGCTCACTTTACTGAGGATGATTTCTGGTGCCAGGTACTCAGGTGTGCCACACAGTGTCCAGGTCCTGCCCTTTACACGTTTAGCAAATCCAAAATCTGTTACCTGAGGTAAAAAACAAAAAACAAAGATAAATATAAGTAATTTTTCATGTCATCCAGGACCACAAAACTAAATGTTTATTTGACATTTATAATCATCTGAAAACTTATAAATAAGCTTTTTATTGCTGCATAGTTTGTTAGCATAGGACTTTATTGACCTGTTCCCACTGAGTGGTACAGTATGTTATGGTTCAGTATGCTTTTCTGCCGTTTCCATTGTCAAAAGGTACCAAAAGAGAACCATACTTTACCACTTTTTGGGTACCCTTTCCCAAGGGTATGGGTCAAACAAACAATGTCGTCGTTGTCTTCATGAACAGCCCAAAGCCAAGAAGAGCAGAATCTACCCTGTGCCCCGTTGCTGTTTACAAGGCTGTCTAAAGCGCGAGCGGTTTCACTTTCTCACGTGCGGTGGCCTCACATCTACTTTTTAAAATAACAAACTTCTTGAGCTGATGATAATATCGTGTGCATGTTTATTGAAGTGCTGCTGACATCCGATCCTTTAGGAAATGGACAAACGTGAGAGTGACGCGTGAAAAAAAGGAGCTGAAAACAACAAAGGAGTAAATGATTCTTTTCAGCAACTTAAAACATGAACATACTGCCATGTTTAACTATTATCATCACCTTTTGGACTATTATAAATTCAGAATTTCGGAATTACTTTTTAACAAGCGGTTACATGTGCTAGTGAGGATTACAGACACAGATGAGAGGTTTGCACTGACTGTGGGCTATATGTTAATTGTTGTTTTTAAACCCAAATAAGAACTAAATGTATGCTGTGTATAGTTTTTTTCTGTAAATGGTAACATTTCAGAGACTGTAAGGGGCTGTATGTGTTCATATATGTTGCATTTATTTATTTATTTTATATAAATGCAGATGTTACAGTAGGCTATTTCATTGATCTGCAGTAATAATCAAATCCTGTTCATAGAAAGGTTAGTAATGAAGATTTATACACCATTGGTACCCTTTTGGCAGTGGAAACACAAGCCTGATAAAGGTGACGCGTACTGACCCATACCATAACGTACCACTCAGTGAAAATTAATCATATTTGGTCAAGATAAATACTATATGAAACTATATGAGATCTGGAATCTCAGAGTTCAAAAATAAATAAAAGGTAATGAGAAACTCACTTTTAAATTATGTTCTTATCAATAAATATTACTAATCAAAAATTTCATTTTTGATATTTACAGTACATTTATAAAACTATGCTGTATCATCTTTGCATCAAACTAGAAAAAAATTGCTTAAGAGGAGTTTCTAATGAAGCGTCTATGAGCGTGAAAGTAAATTTGGTATTGTTCTCTATTCTGGATGTCATTATCAGGCTCACACATTTTTTTAAAGTTACGAAAATACTATGGTGGAGTTTACGCACGCACGCACACACACACATATACACATAGATATATTCTTTCACCGTAACTCTGGGTTTTGTGTACATTTTGCTAAAACACATTGTTTTTCTTAAAGTGAATAATGAATCTGTTTAAGTTAATCAACTGAAAAAAGTGTTTGTTTTGGTATATTTCAATGAAAATTTGACCATTAGTTTTTTCTGTTGGCTTGGTGGTCCTTCTGTTGACGTTAATTTGAGGGGTATCATATCAACAGCATATTAATACTAGGCATGGGACCATAACTGTGTTTAAGACATACCGCGATTTGGAAAACGCGGTATACTGCGGTTTGGGAAGATAACAGTGTTAAAGGTTTATCACAGTTTTAAAACCATCAAAATTATCTGCTATACCGCTCCTAAGGTATGAGTAAGATTTTTTATTTACATTTTTTGTTTGTTTTTTTAGGACAACAGCATCTCCAACAAAAAAGATGCCATTTTAAATTGTAAAAAATTTTTTAAAAATCTGTGTTTCTGAAAAAAATGACGACAGCAAAAGTCAATAATTCATTTAGCCTGACATGTTTACGGTTCCAAAATATTTTGAATGTTTCTCAAATTAAAACATATTTACTAAAATGGGGGAAAAGGTTTTGTTTTTCACCCAGACATTTAAAAAGAATATATTTTAGAGCAGTAATCTCAAAACCGGTTTATATCCAATTTATATCCAAGATTATCATACCGTCAGAATCTTATACCGGCCCACGTCTAATTAATACCGTCTCTGATTGTTAGTTTTCAATGAGCGAATGATGCGCATAAAAATCCTGTCTGCTACTTATCATTCCATTTAATTAGGAAGTACATCAATGTACTGCAATAAAAGACTTCCAATTCGCGCAGACTTTGAGTTCAGCCATTGTAACCTAATTGTATCTAGATTTTTCTCATTAATTTTCAATGATTTTTAACTGTAAAAAGAGATTTGCTTAATGTAGCAAGCTAGTATTTTTATTATATTATTTTTATGTTTAAATTTTGTCATAAAATTGACAACAGAATAAGTATAACTATTTACTGCTTTTTCTTATTCTACTCATTACCCTAAAAATCCATCTGAATTTATAAAACAAGCAGTGGTGCAGTAGGTAGTGCTGTTGCGTCACAGCAAGAAGCTCAGCTGGGTCGGTTAGCATTTCAAGCAAATTCGTACTTCCGGTTTAAAACGAATTTTTGAAGCTGCATCACGGTCATGACATAATAGCGTTGTATTCCAGCGTGCAGACTGGGCGTCTGTGCCAGAGTGTGTCTTATTACGTCTTACAGTGTGTTGCATTAATGCATGAGTAAGGCTTGGTTCAAACCAATCAGCGCGCTCTATTGTGCAACTTCATTAATATTCATTGCCGTCATAGTGTAGACGGCAAAGACGCCACTTTGTGTTGGCAAAACAAGCGTGAAGTGTTGCTTTTATAGTTTGCTGCAGTTAAGTTTCGTTTTCATTTTCTCTCTGTGAGAGCTCAGACTTACGCGTGGATTACAGTGTACGCGACGCTCGACAACAATAACATACGTGTCTAAGGAGGATTATTGTTTACCTGAGAGCTGTTCTCATCTGCAAACGCTGAGATCCAGATTCGCTTGTAGTCTCCTCTAAATAAAGACGCGGCTCTAGTTGCTGGTGATTGTCCTGTATCTACAGATTTGGTAAGTGAGTGACCAGTACTCTTTGTTTATTCAGTTCGTATTTTATTCGTATCAAACAAACTATTGCACCGAGTGCAATAGTTAGCACTAACAGTTACAACCAAACTATAACCTCGTGTTGGATTTTGTGACCGGAATAACACAGCGGCTTTCTGACGCTACCTGCCGTATGTATCTAAGTCTCCGGGAAATACTGAGTTTTTTTTTCTCTCATTCGCCGTGCGGTATCAAACATTGCATGAAAAATACACGCTTAGAGCAGCGCCTCGAATCAAAAATCACGTTTGTCGGGAGGGACATTAATAAATTCCCTGAATGAAAGAGCCAAACTGCAGTTAAAGTCCACCATTTAATAATTTGGCAAATAATTCGACTACAGATGTCCATGTAAACACAGTCACATTGTCCACTGTGGGTGTGTGTTTTGACTCTGAAATTCAGCGCCCCCAAATAGACACTCCCATACCAAGCCTCTTTTCTTCCTCCGACACTCCCCCCTAAACAGAGCTAGACACGCCCACTTTTCTGACTTTTTCCAAAGTAGAGGTGTGAAAACACACTGCTGAAACGAGGGGGTTTCATGGCCCTTTAATTTAGTTCCGAAACTAATTTAATTTAGTTTCTAGACATCTGCTTTAAACATGCTGTTCTAAGAAGCATTAAAAATGACCCAGTGAGTTTATATAAGTAGATAAGGCTTACATATTAAAAAAAGGCAAAACAAAACTTCATTTTGTTGACTTGATGGGGACTTTAAATACAGCAAAAAAAAAAAAAAAAGGAAATATTATTGTAAATATTATTTACACTAATGTTTCCAGAAGTCTGTTGCTAGTGGTGCCTTTTTCGATGACTTTCGAAAGACTAAAATAAATGATTGTTGTAAAAGTGACGTCATATTTTTCATACACAACACAGGCTGAGAAGAGTCAACGAATCATATAATGGCATAATGATTATCATAACTGATAAAACTAATGTGCACTTAACTATTGAAAACCACTGTGTGATCTTATACACAAGGAGGGTGCTAGCAGGACATTAACTTTGAATTCAATTCATCTTTATTTCCATAGCGCTTTTACAATGTAGATTGTGTCAAAGCAGCAAACACGGTGTCATTAGCTAAAGTGATCTGGTGTGTTTACCTGTATGTAGCCCTGCTGGTCTATGAGCAGGTTTTCAGGCTTCAGATCTCGGTAGATGAGATCGAGTGAGTGAAGGTATTCAAAGGTCAGAACTATTTGGGCGGCGTAAAATCGGGCATGAGGCTCACTGTAGTGGACAGAGACAAACAAACAAAGTAAATACACAGAGGTCAGAGGACATGCATTTGGTAATTGCACAAGAAAAACAACTTTTTTTAAACAGTTCTACACGAGGCAGGCCTGGAGCATGACATATAAAAGAATATTGATGATCTGAAATTCATCTGATGCTATCTCTAAATATCTAAAGTTGCATATAGAGGTCATTTTAAGTTCGACATCAAAATACACTCACCGGTCACTTTATTAGGTACACCTCATTCGTACTGGGTTAAACCCCCTTTTGCCTTCAGAACTGCCTTAATCTTTTGTGACATAAATTCAACAAGGGACTAGAAATATTCCTGAGAGATTTTGGTCCATATTGACATGATAGCATCACGCAGTTGCTGCAGATTTGTTGGCTGCACATCGTTCCACCACAACTTAAAGGTACTCCATTGGATTGAGCTCTGGTGACTGTGGGGGCCATTTGAGTACAGTGAACTCATTGTCATGTTCAAGAAACCAGTCATATGATTCATGCTTTATGACATGGCGTGTTATCCTGCTGAAAGTAGCCATCAGAAGATGGTCATAAAGGGATGAACAGGGTTAGAAACAATACTCAGGTAATGCTGAGTTTGTACTAATGGGCACAAAGAAAATATTATTAACAAAATATTAACACTATTACACCCCCAAAACAGCCTTAAACATTAAAACTAGGCATAACAAATTCTGATGGATTCATGCTTTTATGTTGTTGAAGCCAAATTCTGACCCAACCATCTGAATGTTGCAGCAGAAATCAAGACCCATCAGACCAGGCAAGTTTTTCCAGTTTTCTATCGTCCAATTTTGGTGAGACTGTGCGAACTGTAGCCTTAGTTTCCTGTTCTTAGCTGACAAGAGTAGCACTTGGTGTGGTCTTCTGCTGCTGTAGCCCATCTGCCTCAAGGTTGGACGTGTTGTGCGTTAAGAGATGCTCTTCTGCAGACCTCAGTTGTAACAAGTTATTCGAGTTACTGTTGCCTTTCTATCAGCTCGAACCAGTCTGGCTATTCTTCTCTGATCTCTGGCATCAACAAGGCATTTGCACCCACTAAACTGCCCATTTGAACTTTTTCTGACCTATCTCTGTAAACCCTAGAGATAATTGTGTGTGAAAATCCCAGTAGATCATCAGTTTATAAAATACTCAAACCAGCATGTCTGGCACCAACACCATGCCATGTTTAAAGTCACTTAAAACCCTTTTCTTCCCCATTCTGATGCGCGGTTTGAACTGCAGCAGATCATCTTGATCATGTGTACATGCCTAAATGCACAGAGTTGCGGACGTGATTGGCTGATTAGAAATTTGTGTTAATGAGCAGTTGGAAAGGTATACCCAATAAAGTGGCCAGTAAGTGTACAATTACATTACTGATTTTATAGGAGAGAGTGTTCAGCTTTATTGCCATATCAGTCTATTAATAAATATCGTTTCCATAACAATAAAAAGACATTAATACTTATAAATAAAAAATAAGATGTTGTCCAGCTTTTAAGACTTGCACTGATACAAATTCAAATTTTTTTTTAAAGGATTCACAGTGCTTCCCACATATTGACTGTACTTGGACGGGCCTCCCAGGTATATTAACAGCCGCCCAAGTGTATTTAGTGATGCTTTTTTTAGTACTATTAACATCCTTTTACACTTTGTATTCGCTCAATATAACTCAACATTTGCGATTTAGTAATGAAAACACATTACCAGTTTCGTCTAGACAGTTTCACATGCTCTTCAGACCCACAGACCCATGGATTTTTGGGACTATTCGCCCCACCAGAGTTTCTAAATCTTCTATAATGGCCGAAATTCAACTTCTGCTTTTGCTCTCTAAAGCTCGTATGCGTTTTTCCATTACTCTTTTATTAAAGACTACTTTCAACCTGGTTTCACAGCTGACAGCGCACACACAGCAGATGTACAGAGAGAAAAAGTAAATAATAGACTCATTATTCTAAAAGACTCAGAAAAACTTTACTATATGCTCGGAGAGGACGAAATGACATCTAAACTGGCTGCAAAATATATGTACACAATTAGTAATGGGTAATCATACATTTGCCTAACTTAAAAAAATCGACTTGTTAAATCTTGCAATTATGATACCTCTTAAAGATACTGTCTGTTTTATTAAGTTTTGTTATTTATTTTTTATTTACTAATTATTTTATGAATTTGTTGATCTTATTATATTACATAGGCTATTTTATATACAAATCTAAAATGCTTTGGCATTCAAATTTGCTTTGGACGAAGCAGATTTGACCTGTCAGTGGGTGTTTATGGCTCCTGAATAGCATAAAAGTATATTTTTTTCAGTCTTTTTTTTCTTCAAACCATTGAAAAGAAACTGTGTCATAAAAAATACTATTATAAAAAAATGAAATTATGTTATGTTTGTTGCATATAGTTTACTACTTATATGATGTGGGTAAAGGATGTTTACCCACAAACATTTGAAAAAATGATTATTATTATTTTTTTAGTTCCCAGGTTCTGCAGGTTGCAATGTCCCGAATTCTGCTTGCCAATCTTAAGCCAATTGTAATTAATTGTTTTGGTTCAATTTAGAATTTCCCCAACGAGCGAAGAGCCCGGGGAAACCAGATTAGCCGCGTTTCCACTATCGCGCCTAAAGCGAGCGAGCCAGGGCGAGCCAAGGGCCTAATCGGGCCAAAGCGGGGCTTTCTTGGGGCCAGC
This sequence comes from Danio rerio, assembly GCF_052040795.2. NCBI lineage: Eukaryota > Metazoa > Chordata > Actinopteri > Cypriniformes > Danionidae > Danio > Danio rerio. The sequence continues at coordinate 51,333,824 of NC_141023.1, forward strand.
GGCCGGCCTTTTTCGGCCCGCCGAACACCTTGGGCCAAGGAGGGCCAGCTGGGGCTTCGGGGCGGAGTGAAAGGAGAGGCGGGTAGTTTTCTGATCGCACATGAGTACATGCGCAAAACAAATAAATAAATAAGGGAAAGAAAACATCTAGCCTTATAGTCTGGGGTCTTTTTGCGTATGATCGCCCTTATGTTTCCCTTTTAAATGTAAGGCTGCTGCATAAAATAATAAAGTAGATTTAATTAATAGTGACGTTCTTTGCTGCGTCCTCCTTTATGTTTCAATAACGCATAATAATCATTACACCATATTAAAGACACAGCAGACAATAAAGGTTTTCGAGAGTTTTTGTAAAGTTTAAAAGGTGTGTTTGTGCGCATTTAAATGCCTGTATGTGTGTGTGAGACCGGGCAAGAGCGCTCCTTCACAGCTCTGTTGATGCAGCGAGCGGCTTTTTTCTTTATTTATTTTGGAGCTAATACACAATATAAATACAACAGAAAGACATAAAACTTAACAAATTACGTGCCCACTTTTGTAGACTTTAAACAATATAGTGTCATTTCTTGATAAAATAGCCTAAGCTATATTGAAATATAATTTAAAGAATTGCAATATCGGATATATATAAAATCGCATTAAATAAATTAACCATTATAAAATAAACAAAAGCTAGCTATAACAATGTAGGTAGCCTATATACAATACATAAATCAAACCGTTTTAAAGTCACATATAGCCTAACTTTCATTTTACAAAGACCTGTCTGAAAAAAAAAGATTTTAGATATTTTCTAAAAATAATAAACACCGGAGAAGGTTTGAAATATTATTTATAAAGTATTTGGATATGATGATATAAATCAAATCGCGCAAACAGAGCATTATTTGGGTGAGTGAATGCAGAATAGCCTACATTTTTTTTCTGTCACCCAGTCCTGCGCAGCGCAGCTTTAAACGCATTAGGGGAAAGTCCAAACACAAAATGTGTTCTATATCCTCAAACAAGTGTTTATGTTTTTATATGATGAGGTTAAATTTATAAATGAAACTTTAAATGAAGAGCTTTAGTGAATAGCTGCTGAGCGCAACAAATATGGCTATATTTTATTAGGCTCTTTTGCTGAAACACTTTTCACGATGTCTATCAAAACGAGATATAAAAATACATGGAAATACAGTTATAAAATACATGGATATATATATGTGTGCGCTCACTGTGATGGGTCGCTCCCTTAGTGGCGAGAGCGCTCAATGCACAATGCCAACAGTCAGTCGGTGAGTAAACAAATGTAATGAATGTAAATACACAGGTCTGTGCGTATAATATAATGTACTGCTGTACAGTAACGTGTCATTTGTTTGTTTCAGTTGTCTTCATTGTAATGGTTTCGTTTCATGATGATTATATGGTGTGTTTTATCTGCTTGATTACCGCGGAAGTGGGCGGGTTGTGTGACGTTTGATTCGGGGACGTTCTGTGGGCGTTGTTTGCGTGACGCGCTGTGAGCTACTAGCCCGACAGTGGAAACGCGACATGATTTTGGCCTCATTTCTCAACCTCCCGGGCTATTGGCCTGGCCCGATTAAAGCCCTGGCTCGCACTGGCCCGATAGTGGAAATGCGGCTATTGAGTGCTTCGACTTTGCCCCCCCTGGTCCATTCCTTCATGAGCATAGACAGCCCTGACTGAGAAACAACCATCCACCATTAGAGTTTCACACCATTTTTTAATAATTGATAATTCAGTGACTATGAGACATTCTAACCATGGAGTTTTAGATGCACAAATGATCAATGTAGTCTTAACACAACTTTTATTCCTAATGAAATACAGAGCTGTGCAGTTGTTATGACATATATTGGATTCATTTTAATAACCTTAATATACCTAAAACTGAAAATATAGACATCGATTTGCCACTCAATTTTATTTATTTTTTTATATGACAGGGACAATGGAAAAATCAAAGAACTGCCCCACAATTAGCTGCATAGCTAAATTTTATCTGCAGTCCCTTGGCAGAAAATACAAATCATCATAAAATAAATTATGTCAAGATTTAAATTATAACCCTCCAATTAATGGTCACACACCTGACACACTTCAACCAGGATTTCAACTGCATGAGCACAGACGGCCCTGATTGAGAAACAACCATCCGCCATTAGAGATTTCACACCATATTTGGCGACGATAATGTCAGTGACTTTGAGGCATCTCAAAGGCATCTAATTTCCTCTTTAGATGCACAAATGAACAATTCAGTCCTAATGTAACTTTTATTCTTAATGCAACCCATTAAAAAGAAATAGTGTCACAATAACTACATTATAAACAATCATTATTAAAAAATGAAATTATGTTGTTTGTTGCATATAGTTAACTATTTATGTGAAGTGGGTAAATGGTGTGTTTCAATCCGGCTACCAATTCCTTTGAAGTCTCTTTTAACTAAATCTATCATCTCATAAAATTAAACGTATTATTATTATTATTATAAATAATATTGAGTAATTGTCCATGGGTGAGTTTAGTGTGTCTGATACGAAATCTGGCACACAAAACCTCATCATTGAGTTCAAATAATTATTAGATTTTTTACCTACCAAGGGCAGGTTTTCAGAGCATTAATTCCATTCTACTTCTAGAGATTTTATATCGCCATTTTACATGCGATGAAAACATCCAATTTAATTTGTCAATTGATTTAGTGAACATAAAATAAACAGATGATAGCAATAAGACGTATTAGAATGGTGTAAAGATGCTTAATCAAAGGTTTAGTGAGATTTTGTTGGTCTAGATGTTGACCGACTGAGACAAACACTACATCAGTGGAATCAGTCAATGTCGTCATTAGTTATGTATTATTTACAGTAGAAAGTGGCAGCACATTTCACTATCAGCAATGTACATTTGATTAATGCAACTCCGCAGATAACCTGGCAATATTCTGTTTATGATGCAGCTTCAGAACTGCACATCGTCTTAAAGATAAAGTGGTTCAATTACTGTGCTCAAACTATAAAATAAATAGTAGAAAACTATATAACAGGGCACTAAAGTGTCTTTTTCCCCCTCAGTGTAGCTAAATTTATTTAGAGGTCACAATGATGCCATTCCGGGTATGAAAAAATGTTATTTATGCTAACTATTTAACATAACAGATTGCCTATTTTGTTTGTGATTCAGCCAAGAGCAGAGAATGATTTTCTTTTGGCCTGTTGATAACTGATTTAAATTAAGCTGCATTCACATTGCAGATCTTGATGGTCAATTCTGAATTCTGTATCCACTTTATTTGATGACCTGCTTATATAATCTTTTAGAACTGACTTGTATCTGATGTCTGCATTTACAATGTTTTTTTTTTGTCTTTTTGACAAGTTCTGCTATAGTTTATGACAGAAAAGTTCCCATTACGCAAAGATCTATTTTATAAGGGGTTTAAATGCAGGCATGTGGCAACAGTATGCATATACCCAGCTTCTAATGGTAATAATGTATTCTATTTTTTTATAATCAAACTTCATAAAAACAGTCATCAGAGAGGGAAGTCCACCCAGTAGTGATCTTTGTTTCATGAGCATTTTTTTAAAGTTCCCAGGTTCTGCAGGTTGCAATGCCTTGAATTTTGCTTGCCAATCTTAAGCCAATTATAATTGTTTGTTTTGGTTCAATTTGGAATTTCCCCAAACAGCGCAGAGCCCGGGAGACCAGAGTGAGTGCTCTGATTTGGCCCCCCCGGTCCATTCCTTTATGAGCATAGACAGCTCTGACTGAAAAACAACCATCCGCCATTAGAGTTTTCACATCATATTTGCCGAAGATCATGTCAGTGACTATGAGGCAGTCAAACCTTTGAGTGTTAGATGCACAAATGAACAATCGTCTTAATGCGGACTTTTATTCTAAATGCAAATGCAGGCATTGAATTGGCACTCATTTTTTTTTTTTATTTGACAGGGACAATGGACAACCAAAGAACTGCCCCAGAATAAGCTGCATGGCTAAATTTAATCTGCAGTCCCTGGACAAAAAGTCCTGGTCACAGTCCTGAGACATTTTTAACCAGCATTTCATCTGTAGCTTGAATTGTCCTGAGGCAAGACTCCGTCAAATGTTGATTGGTAGATTACTTCAATCAGTAACAACTTTTACAGAAAAAGCAGAATGATTAACGTCATTGACTCTACAAGTCGATCACACTTTATTTTGATGGTCCGTTTTTTGAATTTAACTACATAGCATCTACATGCTAACTAATACTTATAATTAGATTATAAGTAGACTGTTAGGTAGGGGTAAGGGTTGGGTTTAAGATTACGGTTAGTGTAAGTTGAAATGTACTTGCAAAGTTTCTTATAGTCAGAAAAATGTCTGTTGAAGGAGCAGTATCAACAGATATTAATCAGACCATCTACTAATACTCAAATGGACCATCAAAATAAAGTGTTACCAACAAGTCTTTACACAATCACCTCTTTACGAAGCTCTAGTTTGTCTTATGTTGTCAGTACAAAGGCAAACTAAATCCTTCTGCGGCAAAGGTGCAAGATCATTAACCATTTTGTACATTAAACAACTGTAAGACATAACAATATTACATAATAATATTAAATTACTCTGATTGGGTTGAGGTCACAAAAAAAATCTTAAATCGCGACACGTTACCGTTTTACTTTAGTTTCAGTCTGTTAGCTTTGAATGAATTTGAATTTAAGAATAAATGTTTGTAAACGATAAAACTAACTGTAAATGATCTGAATTAAAAGATTTGGGAAAATCTAATTTATAATAAACCTAGCTGAAGAAAGTGATTGTAGTACAATATGCATTAAGAAAAAAAGAAAAAAAAAACACTCACCTAAATCTTCCGATTCTACGTAAGTGAGAAAACATCTCTCCTCCAGGAACATACTCCATTACCATATACAGGTTAGTATTATCCTGAGCAGAAAACACATAAGAAAACCAGTGAGATACACAAATACTAGTCTAAGCCTCAGTTCCTAATGTTGTCATGAAACTGGAATTCAATAACAATTGGTACTGAAATTTTAAAAACGTCCATTTCCCAGTAACATTTGAGCACCACGTTTTTAGTGCTGATTTGCCATTGTTCAAATGCTCAACAGAAATGAATGTGATTGGCTGTGAAGGTCATCAGTTTACCTAAGCAAATGGACATTTTTATAATTTCAGGACCGATTGGTATTGAATTCCAGTATTGTGACAACACTACGAGTGTCTGTTAGATTTTGTAATATTTTTTGATGGAAGGGTCTTCTGTTCACCATGGCTGCTTTCATTTGATCAAAATACAGTAAAAACAACAATAGGTTGAAATATTACTACTATTTATTATAGTTATCTGTTTGAATAGAGAAAATGTTATTTATTTCTATGGTGGCACAAATGAATTTCCATTACTCTGGTCTTTTGATCAATGAATGCTATCGTGACGGCATAGTTCAGTAGTTCAGCAAAAAAAAAAAATGCACTAATCACAATGAAGTGTTTTCAAACATTTCTTTGTTTCTCTCTTCTCTTGAACACAAACTCAGTATTTTAAAGAACCTTGAAAACCTGTAGCCATTGACATTCATTCATTAAAAAAAAAAAATGAAAAAAAAAAGAAAACCTTGGAGGTCCATGGAAGTCTAAATATCATCTTTTGTGTTCTACAAAAAAAAGAAATTCAAACAGGTTTAGTAAAAAAGTAGATGATGAAATAATATTTTTTTATTTTTGTTAAACAATCTCTTTAAAGGGCCACGAAATCCCTGTCTCACCTCTAGCTTGAAAAAAGCCAGTTAAGTGGGTGATTCTGGCTTTGTTTAGGTGGGAGTGTCGAGTGGCAAAAGAGGGAAGGGTTTGATGAAAAGGGGAGTTTCATTATGTGCACGTGCTGATTTTCACAGAGGCAACACAAACACAGTGGAGATAGACAGTGACTACGTTTACATGGACATCAGAAATCTAACTATTTGCCTTGATATTAATAAGGCCCCGTTTACACTAACACTTTTTAGTTTGGAAATGCTTAAGTATTGCTACGGTTATGCCATCCGTCTACACTACGCCGGAGTTTTCGAGCGCTGTAAACGGAGCAGTTGAAAATGCTGGAGAAGCAGGTTTTATTTTAAAACGCTGCTGCTCCATCTCATTGTGGGTGGGGGAAAACGGAGACATCTGAAAATGGAGGCGGGGCTGCAGATATATCTCATTGGGGCTTTTTCCTCAATATTAAGTAGCCTACACACACTTCAGTCCAGCATCCTCTCCTTGTAAGTTCAGACTTCGCAAGTTTAATATGGAAAACAAACTCCAGAGGACACATGCAGTACTGCTTTCATAGTGGGAAAATGGAAACAAAAACTTTGTTGCGGCACATTTATAAACGCAACACTGACAACCCATGTCTCCAAACAATTCCTCTACTACTTGTTTTAATTATCGTTGGTACATGGCATCGTTAACATGGCATCTCTCTGCTGTCTAAACAGCGTAACAGGTAAAAACAAAGCTATCATGCTTATTTATGAAGTTGCACCTCATTCACAATAGAGCACGCTGATTGGTTTGAATCAACTAATTAGATTAACAAATTAACTAATTAATTCAGATGAACGAATTTGCTCGAAATAGCGCAAAAACAACCAATTTTTACTTTTTTGTGAAATATGTGTCCTAATAGTGTTTTTAGCAGAATGGGACACATATATGACTGTCAACATCTCCAAAAATGTGTTTTGGTTTTTCGTGACCCTTTAAGAACTCCTTTTGACACAAAATCGTGTGACCAAACATACAAGCATATTAAAAGCAACGCATAAGTGCTGGTACCTTGAAAGAATGCTCCAATCGCACAAGAAAGGGGAAGCTGACAGCCTGCAGGATGCGTTTCTCATTCAGTGTGTGTTCTATCTGTTTCAGCTTCACCACCTGAGAGACAAGAGAAAATGAGCTCCAATACACACACGCACACACATACACAAACACAAACACACTATTCATCAGCAGTTCCTCTGAGAGCTATATACCTTCTGTTTGTCGAGGATCTTCATGGCAAAATGCTGGCCTGATTCTTTGTGCTTGACTAGCATGACTCGTCCAAAGGAGCCGGTGCCCAGCGTCTTCAACCGCTCAAAATGGTCCAGAGACGCAGTGTTCTGAACGGTGAGAGAAATAAAGAGTTAGTACTTCTTTATTATTCTACGTTCACAGTATTTTTACTCCACTAATGAAAGTCAATTAGGATTAAAGTCTCTCCAAAAAGCATAAACATACAGCTAAATGTTGTTATTTTATATTTGCATATTGGATGTAGTTCGCTAAAGACTAGTTCACACTACATGACTTGTATATTATTATTTATTTATTGCCACATCAGCAACTTCTGGCTATTCCATGGCAAAATGGATATACATATATTACATCATTCATATTACAATAAAAAGCTACTTTGACAAATATATAAAATATAAATAGATCAAATTCACTCAAAAAGTTCTTCTTGGTGGTACCTTTTTAAAAATGTCCATCAAAGTACTCTCCTTATAAAAAATGTTGTCTAATAGAATTTAAACTTTTACATTCCAACAAAATATGTTTTATGGTAAGAGCAGCCTGGCATTAATAAAAATGTTTATTGTGCATAAAACGCATAATCTCAACACAAAAAATGCCTTCAGATTGAGATTGGCCCCTAAAGCTTGTGTTAAATTAAAAGATATTTGCAAAGTTTTTGGGTCGGTAAATATATGGAGAATTCTTCATCCTAATGTTAGAGAATATACATTTTACTTTGCTCCGCATAAACTATATTCCAGAACTAATTATGTTTTGGTATCAAAGTCCCTCGTTTCTTGCTCTATTGGTATTATTTATTGTAATATCAGATGATGTTTGGGTCAATATGGAAATCATTCCACATCAGGTTAGCCAACATTGTTACAGATGGAGATGCAACACTTCATCACTTTTACATATACCATAATTTAAAGAAGCATTAAAGAAGTTATTTTAAGTTCTAATATTACTTTATTGTTATTGTATACATTATTATATAATGCATATAAATGTTCAATATGCATAGAAATATAAAATTATCAACTATCTAACAAAATATCAAGTATAAAAGTAGTGTAAAGAAAATGGTGTTAAAAGGTTAGTTTACCTCAAAATGAAGATTTACTCTCAAATTACTCATCCTCAAGTGGTTCCAAACGTTTACATTTTAACTAAAGTTTCTTCGTTCTGCTGAACACTAAATAAGATATTTTAGACAGCAGAAAACATGTAAACATTGATGTACACAGTAGGAAAACCAAATGCTATGCAAGTCACTGGTTGCAAACAGTTTTCCAGCATTCCTCCAAATGCTTTTTAGTGCTCAACAGAAGTAAAGAGGGAGCAATTAACAGAATCTTAAAATTGTGGGTGAACTATCCCCTTTAAAGAAAAAGAAAAAACAAATAATCGGCAGTTCAGTTCAGCTTGTGTCCAGAAGATGGCGTGACGGGAACTCAAATGAGCTCAATTGGCTGACAAAGTCACTGTGTGTGTGCGTATGTCTGTGTGCAGGGCAGAAAATGGGATTAACTGACCTGTGCTGGGTTCTCCCATTTCTTTAGGAAATCTTCTTTGGCTTTAGCGAGAAACTCCTTAACTGTACAAAGAGAGAGAGAGAGAGATAATGTGTGATTATGTGCGTAACAACTTGTGCCGTGCTGCATTTAGAAACATGCTAAAGTGCTAACACATCTGAAGAGGACAGAGCTTATTGAATCTGTTTAAATGTAAACAAGGAGGACAGAACAAAAACTGAGTGTAGAAGTGTAGAAACAGTTTGGTAGTCAACATTAACCTTTTACAAGTCCAGAGTTGCTTGTCTACCCTTATTTATGACAGCAACTTTTCATTTTAGTCAGCTCTGCAGTGTATAATCTGCTCAAATGACTGAGAACGACTGCTGAGAACTACTACTTTGGCCCACTGTGACGTAGAAAAAGAGGTTTTTGAAATATCAAAACAACAACACAACAAAAATGTGAGCAGTAACTATCATACAGGTGTCATTGTGCACAACATCTAGCAAAATCAAAATCTTACCAGGCATATTTAGATCATGAATTATTTGATGACATATTAAGACTCTTATTATCATTTAAAAACTATTTAATAATCAAAAAGCAGTGACAAAATTGTTGTTAGTTGTTATTTTAAATCTTTAAACTTTAACACTGTGCTTCTAATCACTGTATTACCTTTTTTTTCCAAGTAGTTGCATATATTTAAAACGTAATGTATTGTATTATGATTCATTGAAATAAATAGTTCAGAATAAGCAGATTTAATTTTTAGACTTATCCAATACACTGGATAACAATTGATCATTATTTCACAGAAAATTTTACCTTTGCACAAGTTATACTTGAAATACTATAGCAAACACTTCCCTTGCACGTAAACACCTTCATTAAATGATGCAACAATGGGGGAAAAGCGTTTGCTTTGGAAACATGATTGACTGACTGATTTTTTTTTGGAAAGACTAAACATACTTTAATTACTTCAATGACTGCAACAATCAACATGACTTCACAGCAATTCGTAACTTTTTGATTTAGTGGCTAATTCAAATGAATGGGCCCCAGGCCCATTTCCTGAATCGTTCGAGAAGTGCGAGTGCTCTGAATCGGGCTCAGGCTCACTTTATCCGGTCCTGGCCCGGTTGGAAGAGGTGTGCCATAGAGCGGTTCAAAGTGCACCTAAGCCCAAAACTAGACGAGACGTGACTTTTACGGGATTGTTTCATATGGATTGATTAATCATTTTTACTGTCAATGAATGCAAACTGTTGAAGATTATTAAAGAAACAAACCCCTCGCTGCACGACAGCTGCACCTTTAGCAAACCTCCTAATTCCTACAGCACGAGGACTTTATAATTGTTTATGAGCGTCAAAAGTGGCTGATCTGTTCGGCGAAATATTTGACTCTATGTCACTGCATCCCAAACAACTAAAACAAAATAACAAAGGAAATCTCCACTGTGCTGAGCAAGAGCGCCTACTGAACAGCGCATCATCGATGGCATAATCGTGCCCAGGCCTGAATATAATGTGAGTGCGGGCGGTCGGGGGAGACGGGAGGGGGGACAAGCATGCTTCTGCCCGGTTCAAGGCAACTGTACATAATGTGAGTATGTTCTCATTGCTAAAATTTAGAACAATTTGCTTATTCTCCAATGACGGTTGGGTTTAGGAATGGGGTTGGGTGCCACACCTCCTTTTTAAAATCTTATATTTTTGTAAGAATGAACTCGTACAAACTTATCAAAAGACTTACTAAAGACTTAGCTACTAAACTGACAAAATGTAAAATAGTTAAGTTTTCTTGTGAAATCGGGTTGGCAACAATATATTTATGAGGGCTAGGACGGTTCACAAAATGATCAGTACGGTTTGTATCATGATTCTGTGGTCAATTTGCTTAACATTGTAAAAAAAAAAAAAAAAATCCCATATTGTAAAACTTAAATACTATTTAGAAACACCATACACATCAAATACAATCTTATTAACGACCATTTCTAGTAATTTTTAAAGTTATTTTTAAGTCTGTATTTTAGGCTTTTAATTAAGTTTTTTCTTGTTGATTAATGCTAATTACTACAGTGGGCTATTTTTGGCTTCTGTCATTTAAATTCTTCCACTAAAGTGTACTCTCTCTGTACAATTTATCATGCATTTGCAATAGTCACATTGCAACATCTGAAACATCGAGTTGGGATTATTATAGATGAACAGCAATGAAGAATAGTACAGTGTTTACATTTTACATTACATTCCACTATTCAATAATAGGGGCAGGTCAAAATATCAATATCCATGACGTGGAGCTTCTTGTAATGACGGATCGAATATATGTCAATGTTGCAATTCTAAGAAATATATGTGCTTTTAATAAAACAACTTTTTGATGTATTTTCCCCTCTTCATTTACAAATTTCATGATATATTGTGGATAGTGTTGTTGTGATATCGTGATCCATCATTATCGGCAGATAATAATATGATAATATCATATCGTATTACTGTATCTGAATATCTGACTGCTTATTTCATATTTGTCTTTGTAAATCTTATTTATTTATTCTTGCAATTTTCACTCCTCTCCAAGATTATTACAAAGTTAGTGATTTTATTCCAAATAGAGCGTTTAGAGTCATCTGTTAAAATTGTATTCATATCACAATAGAAATCACAGCAAAATACAATATCGTAATGTAAAATTTTTCTAATATCGTGCCGTCCTACTTTAGACTCAGACTTAGCGGACTGTTAAATATGGGTTATCTGACATTAGATAGAACATGTAAAAAAAAAGAAAAAAAAGAAGAAGAAAAAAAAGGTTTGAGCTAGGGCTGGGCGATTTTTCCGATTTGTTCGATTAATTCGAGTTTACGTTTTAAGACGATTTAATTTTGAATTAAATCAAGAAATCGTGATTTTCTTAAAAATATATATTTAATACATTATAATGGCACCAATGCGCTTTGGTTCACTCTCTGTATGAAGCAGGAAGCACACCAGAAGTGCCTCTCGGCCACGCGCAGCACAGCACCACACAGCGCCATGGATTTTAGAATTCTAAACAGGTTTCTATACACACACCGGCCCAGCCACGATTCATGAAGCAGTTCATATTTCAGCCCGTCCACAGAGCGCCATCGTATTATTTTCATGTTAAACATCATGCGAATGTGCGCGTTTGGTGTGTGATAGTTTAAACTTTCATGTCTGCGCCGTGTCGCGGCGCTTCTGGTGTGCGACCTGCTTGACTGCCTGTTAAAGCGTGAAGTCATGTAGGATTTTACTTGTTGCACGTCCGTGTGGATTGTCAAGACATTCCCTCATCAAGTCGATAAACTCGATCTCAACATGTATGAAGGACGTAAAAGCCTGCCATGTGAAAAACCGTGCCGATCTTTTGGTTTGAATACGAGTAGAGGTGAGGGCCAGTAGCAGTGAAAATGAAAGTACTCGCCCCATGACGTCATTTAGCGGACCTAGTTGAAAACCAGACAAATCAGGCAGCATAATACAGAGAGTGGAGCAAAGTGCATCAAATGATCGGTATTTAAAGGGGGAAAAGAAAAATAGATAAAATATATAATTTTATATTAGACACACATCTGGTGCTTGTATTTGCTCCTGCTATACGTCCACAACTTCACACATTGGGTTAAATTAGGCTTTACAGTTTCCATGTTCAGTCCTTTTCTTCCACTGTATCTTTTTAAGAAAAAGGCAGCAGCATTACAACCTGTCATTTAATCAGAAAGCAAAGTTAAAGCCGAGCTGACAGCCAATCTTTCCTAGGCTCAGCAAAACTTGCAAAAATACCTCTGTATTCCTGCAAGTGCAATATTTACACAAATATTTCTTATTCAAATCTTCAGCAGCGCTATTTAACTCGTGAATTTGTTTTACATTTATTTTCACCTTGACCGATTTTTTTTTTACATGCCCATTAAAAATACAATGTTCCTTAACCAGATGGTTTTTCAAGTTACTTTCAGTCATGTTGTTGTAATGTTTTAAGAAGACTAGTTACACAATAAAAAAGTTACAAAAAAAAAAAAAAAATCGAAATCGTGAATCAGTCTTTTATCAAACTTTATAAAAAACCTAGATTTTTTTTTTTTTGCTAAATCGCCCAGCCCTAATTTGAGCACAAGCTTAAGTATTGAGTTTCTGAAGCGTCTTGATTTGGAATCTTTTAACAGATATAACCCAAAGCATGCGATTTAGCAGCATTAACTGTGAAGGAGACACTGTAAACTCTGGAAAAATTATAGTTAAACTGTGACGGATCAAAATAGACTGCGGTGGATTGGAACCATAGTAACACGCCAACAAACTGCTTCAAGCAGCAGGAATGTGCCAGCGATGAATGAGTGGTCACTGAAATTATTAAAAATAAATAATGTGTGAACTGACCAATATGTTTCCTGAACAGATGCATACCTAATAATTACCATACATAAGCTGGCCTGAAAGCCGAAGTATGTGATTTTCATCACTAGAGGGCATATATTCACAATAAACAAAGGTGAAGTTTTATTACACTATGGCTGCGTCTGAAATCGCATACTTCCACACCAAAATCAGTATGCGAGCCAAGTAGTATGTCTGAATTCATAGAATTCAAGTTTTATTTATTTATTCATTAACTAAATAACTAAATAACTTTTGTGAATGAAACTGCACAACCCAAGAGGAATAATGTTCATCAAGAGGATAAGAGCTGGCTAACAATAGAAGAGATATTTGACGTTTTTTGCATTTATGAGGGAAAAGTTTTTTATGGATGTGACGTCTCTCTGTTATGGATGTGACATGTGAAATTGTCACTTGTTTGATTTTGGTAAATCAAATATAATAGTTTGAAAACATTAACAGCGAAAACTTATTTTTTTTATGGCAAGGTTTACATTTGCATGGAATTGCTCAAATACAGCAATGAACAAAAATTCAAAAAGATAAATGAAATAAAAAATAATTTAAAAAACACACAAAACAAAATGGAAGAAATTTACAAGACACAAAAAACGTATAGCTTCATTATAGCTTACAATAGACAGAGCTTTTACATTTTTCACAGCTTTGAGAGACAGAATAACTTAATAATTAACAGATTAACAGAATAAGTTTGTTTGCAAAAACCTTGTATAAAAGAGTTAATTACAATTAACTAATTACTTTTATTACAATTAACAATTAATCACCATTTTCACAATAACAAATCATTTCTTTTGCATTCAGTGTTATCAATATATTATTTTTAGCAGAATAATTAGTCTTTCCAAAATAATTGCAAACTCAATAAAAGAGTGACATAAGGATCCCTCACTGTTTTTAAAAAAAGATCATTCTTTCTTAATTTCTGAAAATTTGGAATGTATCCCATTGAATGGCCATATTTTATGCAAAATCTTTAGATGAATTTCCTTTATTTGAAATGCAAAATTTGTATAGCAGCAGACATGCTTTTTACGAATTAACCTTCCATAATAAAGAATTCTAATAAAATTCCCTCTTGAAATAAGTCTGATTTTATCATTAAATACTTGCCTAATGTCTTTGTTGGTACATTTTTTGTCAAATTAATTTTTACCCTTTATCAGGAAATTACCTTATTTTCTATCTTTTAACAGGTCAAATGACTGCACATAAAATTAACGAGTCCCAAGGGGATAGCTTTGATTACTGTAGAAAATTCTTTACATTTAAAAGGAAAATAGAACTTAAATAAAAATGATTCATATGAATAGATCCTTAAAGATGAATCAAACAAATCACTTACATATACCAATTCAGGTTTCAACCATTTCTCCAAACATAAACTCTTTCCTTAAACAGTAATTAATTTGTTATTCCAAAGTTTCCAAGCCAAGAGTGCTTACTCTTGAAATGAATTTGAAAATCAGTATGCAAGAGGTACCTGGATGACCTACTACAGTAAGATTCTGAAACGCGCATCGAATGGATGCTATGCTATCCCATGATGCTTCATGAGAGAATTCATAAATGGGAGAGGCGACAAAAGTCACGTGGGTACGTCACATGCTCATGACAAAATGGAGTTCCATTCATACTGCTCACAATATACTGTATGGAATGTATTTTTCCAATGGCCAATAGTACGTTTAAATTCAAACGCAGTACCTCCTGAGTAGGCGATTTCGAACGGAGCCCATGATTAAGTGTGAATCCATGTAAGTTGTTGACTTCAAAATAGACCTGCAGAATTCATATTCATGGATGAGCAAAAGTAAAGCAGAGTAAAGCTGAAAGCCATCGAAGTAAAACGGGAGTGCAAATGCTGATGTGAGACAAGTGTGACATGCCATCAAAAGCAGCTAAGGCTTTATTATGCCACAGTCCACAACTTTTGGTGTTTCGATTGTGATTATGGAGAAGAAGCAGCACTGTTGTCACACTAAATATCTTTTAGGCTTCTGTTTTAACGCAGCTTTGTGCCGTTTAATGAAAGATATTAGATATTTGCATTTGAAAAAGTTCTCTACCTAAAACCTCCATATAAAAAAATAATAATAATAAAATAAAAAAGAGACATGTGTATTGGCCACTTCCGTTTTCCATCATGTTGGTTGTGTGTCCAGAGCCTGTGGCAAATCAATCTCATTGCCTGTTCGCCGTATGGCCTGTTCTAATTTCCATTGTTGTTAAAACCACATCGACTGAGCATGTTATCTAATACTTCCCGAGCTCACCATGACTGAACAAGAGCTCAAATCAATATCTACTGACTCCCTCTCGCTTCATTTCGGACTCGCTCCCTGTGTGTATGTGAGAAACAAAATATCACAGAAATGTAGGAAATATTAAGTAGGTAATTATGTGAGTGGACCAATTTAAGTGCGTGTAAATGTGCTGTGTGGGAACTTTCGGATCACAGGCACTTCCTCATTCCACACCACTAGAGCTTACACTGGGGACATGCAAGCTGTCGCAGCCACTGAAAAGACACAACTGTTGCGACTGCTGCACCCAGTGAAGACTTCCAAAGAAACAAGTGTGATAGCTGCCATTGACAAGTGTACTGAATGACACACCAAGACGAAGGATTCCCAAATTGCAATGCTGCTAAATCCAGAGTAGGGGCAATAAACAATCTCTCAGTGGTAAAAAAAAGGCAGACAACGTAGAGCGAGGTTAGTCACGCTCAAATCTACTGCCATTATCTCTGATCCGCAGGCTCTAGGCAGAGCTAGAGAGAGAGAACAAGAGCCTCACCCCACAACTTCCTGTCAATTCCCCTGCTTTATTATCTCAGAGAGAGATCCAGGAGTGTCTCTCTCACAGGCACACTGGTTGATGGGACAGCACACACTCTAGGGTCATATTTTGATTGCATTTAGATAATCTGTAGAGGAACTACAGAAGATAGATAGAGGCAGGGTAGAGGACAGCGTTCAAAGTTCAACTAAAATTGAAGCTGATCCAACGCACCATAAGCCAACAAAAGGTACTTCAAACGGATTCAAACAAAGGTCAGGCCTCGACTGCTACGCCGCAACAAACAACCCATATGAAAAGTGTAAAAATAGCTCTAGTGCAGTTTTATAAATGGCTCAGGATATGAATGATCCTTGCCTTTGTGCTGGCTTCCCTGACAAACGGGTGCCATGACTACCAGAGGGAAATAACCAGTTCCCACACAAAGTTAGCAGCGCTCTTACCGTCCACTAGGAGCGTGGGACCCTCCACTCCTCCTCCACTACCACTACCACCTCCTCCACCCCCTCCTCCTTCGGCTGATCCTCCTGAAGAACGAGATTCTCCTGAAGAACGAGATTCCCGCTTCCCACCATGCCTCCTGGAGCTTTTTCGGTCACACATGGGCCCTACTGAGACTGGTCTTCCTTCCACTCCTCACTGCATCAGGCTCATAGCCCTAGGCCTCTTCCTAAGAGGTCTGTATACACATGAACCTTACATCCACTTCAGCTCAAAGCTACAGGTGTACGTTCACAGCTGATTTGGTCTCCAAATGTGGCTGATGATTCAGTCTGCTGTTCCTGCTCTTTGTGGAGTGCCGAATGGGGATCTAAAGCCCTCGCAATTCTGCAGCTTCACTGTGCGGACATCACCCTGGTAAATCAATCGGACTCATGCTTCGTTTGTATCAATATTTATTCTGTACACAGTGCCATTCCACTCACCCTCAAGTGGAACACACACGCCTAAAACAAGCACATACACAAACATACGCACTAGATTGATCCAAATAGGGACCTGGTCGCCAAGGGGAGGGGCAAACCTATAACAGCAGTGTCACATCGACTGAAACAACAAACTGTAAGTGTTGCAGTTCATTCAGACTTGCATAATAAATGATAATCTATTTAAAATGGTGAAATTAGGAAAGACATTAAATACTGCATTTGAAGAACCAAAATGGACATAAAGAGGACAGCACAAAGTGCATTCCGACAGACCACAAAACTCTGACATTGTCCTCTAGTGGACAGAGTCCACGATTGATTAGTCAGATCAATCAGTGTGCCTCTCGGCTGTTGTTGCTCACTCTGACGCACAGCAAAGGGGGTCAGCTAGTGGTGCATCGACTGCGGGAGCCCCGCTAGTCTAAAACTAGACAAAACACACACACATATCAGACAACCATTTGTAGACAGTGCAGCCCCAGGCCTGGATTTCAGCCTCTTTCAGGGAATAAATGCAGTGACACAGCGAGAGTGAAGCAGAGCCACAGGAAGAGTCAGGGACAGATGGATTTAAAGACTGAGCCTGATCCAGCCACCTTGGCCAGGTGGAGACTCAAGGGACAGTGACACCTTTGGTAAGTCTCTCCCTCCTCCATGACCTCCTTTCTCAAGACTATAGGTGCTGCTTCTCTAGTCTAGGTATAATCTCTTTTCAGCTCTTAGATACTTGGCACGTTTCTATGTGCTGACTTTGTGGACGCGGAGTTGGATAAGTTAGGAAGTATTTACATAAACATTCATGTTCCCTGATGGAATTTTTAAGACGGGACTTATTACATATCAGAGATAGGAGAACAGTTGACTAAAGATAAATGCAGGAGGTGATAAACTAAGACTGATTTAACATACAGAGTCCATTTGTAAAACCTAGCACACCAAATCACTGCATCGCAACCAGCAAATTTCCAAAAATTATGGACAAAAAGATCATGTATCCTCCAAATGTGGATAAGTGCTGCATGAACGGGTAGTGTGGCAGTAGAATTAGTTCATAATTAAGACTGGCACGAACAGTAAAACACTGGGACCCCAACAAAGTGGGACACACTGACAGGTTTCCATGGGAGACAGACAGCCAGCTTCCATGGAACTCCTGTATGACGCAGCCAACACCAGGCAACACCACAAACATTAGAAAATGAATAAAAAAGGGCTTTGTACCAAAGATGTGTGTGTCAGCAGTCCCACATCAATCCATGAAGCACACCAAGAGGTGCTAATCTAAACTCAACTTCCATATCATCCATGACTTTAGTTTACAACATACCTTATTTTATGATGCCATTATGTAAAACATCTACAGTTTGTGGTCACCTAATTGTTTTAAAGGGTAAAATATCCAGGGAAATCAAAACAATAACATATGCTATATATTGGTAATGACAGCAACTTCCTGAAATAAAGTTTTGTATTTATCATCAACATTTACATCTGTAAAAAGGAAGAATTGATTATGCTCTATTGTCAAAGGCTCAAACGAGTGAATAAAAGCTTATCAGGTGACCACTATGTATAATCAAAGGTAAAATACTTCAAATAAGAATCAGCTGATCACACACATTCAGGACCAAGGCAAGAACTTCCCTATAGAGGAGATGGGAAGGTTTAACGTTTACACATGCAGTTACTCCACCCCTTTTCTAAGCACCGCCTTTCACATTCATGTCCAAACACTCACTGTGCCAGCAGTATTAACCCACATAAAGCCTCAGGTCAGTAACTCACTCCAGCAAGAGGCCTCTGGCTCATCCTGGGACTGGTAGTAGCTGCCCTCCCCACCGCTAGAGTCTCCGAGACAGAGACCAGCTCGCTGGATAAGCATGTCACCCAACCTCTGCAGCACTGACATGGTACTCAGCCGTGGCGTAAAGACATCCAACTTTGTATAGGTACGTTTCCAAGCCCTTTCCACAAAAATGAAGCTAGTGTCACTTCCTACGCAAAACTCTTCTGTATTGACCTCTCTGAGGTTTCAGTACTTGGGGAAGGCAGGGTTGAACCTTCTCTGTTTCCTTGCTTTCCTGCGCCGGGCTCACACACCCTGTTTCCTCCCGTGGGCTTCCTTGAACAGTAAGAGACTTCTGTTTTCACCACAGCCCACCTTAGCATTAACCCTTACTCTTTTTCCTTGATCTGATTCACAGCATTGTCTGCCATGTCGTCCTCTCTTGTCCGTGCATATGGTAAAAAAAAAAAAAAAAATGGCCCTCCCCGGCCCGTGCCCCCGGATGCCAGCCAGCACCTGTCTCTGGGGATCAGGGCAGTCCATCAGCCATGGAGCAGATAGGGATGTGAAGCATGTTGCGAACAATGTCCCCCCGTTTCGACCAGGGGAGGGAGTGCTAAAGCCCATGAAAAAAAAACACTCCATTTTTGCCACCGAATGTATCAAGCATATTCAAATGACATGCAGTCACATGCAAATAGAAATCGACTCTTCACACATAGATTCTAGCAGCAGCATGCCACTGAGATCCATTTCACACATATCTGTTTCACTGACACCAACTTTGCCTGATGGAGGCTAAGCTCGAAAGAGGCCATAAGAGGTTCTTGACTTTGAATGAAACTGTGCAGATATATGGAAGACAACTTTTACTTTTACAGTTTAAACTGGAGTAGTAAACTAATAACATGACTTGATATTTTATTGTTTACCAATATCAAGACTTATACCAATATCAAGACCTTCCAGTGCTTCCCACAGGTTTGAAATATACTTGTGGTGGTAGCCAGATTGAAACACATCTTTTACCCACGGCACATGGTATATGCAACAAAAAAGGGATTTTTAACAATATTTTTTTATTTTTATTTATTATACACAGTTTCTTTTCAATGGGTTGAATTTTTTTAGACTGCTAAAATAAAAAAAATTCCACTATTTGTTTTACTTTTATTTTATTCAGGAGCCATGTGCACCCACTGACAGGTAAAACCTGCTGCTGACATTTTGTACAGTATTGTCAAAGCATGTTAGATATTAGGGATGCTCAAAACAATCGATTAACCGTTAACCAAAAGGGTGCGTTTGTAACCGATTAATGCTATCAGTTAAACGATTAAAAATATTATTTTATATATTTTTAGTTTGGCTGCATAAGGGGCCGATTAAATGCGCCTTTGCGTTAAGAGGGGGCATCTTTTGCACGCGCGGCTCATCCCAGAGCAGCAGTTTGTGTTGTCAAGACAACTACAGAGATCTTTTAAAAAGCATGGTTTCCGCTACATTCATTCTTCAATGGCGGGACCAAAATGCATCAATCCACGGCTACATTACCCTTTCAAAACATTCAGTCATTGTTGTTGTTTTTAATAGCGGATTATAAATACACCGAAAGGTATTAAAAGGTAAGTGAATTTTAACAGCGCAAACTTTTCTGTAACCATATATAGTGCTGTGCGCTATCTGTTGGCGTTACATGCTGACTGACTGACAGGTGCGCGATGCGTGAGGCCAGCAAACTCGATGAAGCTTTCAGTTAAGATGAACACGGTTTCTATAGCTATACTTTATTTATAGATAAAGGTATATGGCTCTGCATATAATCACTCTATCTTGCTGGAGTTTATAGCCGTTTCGCTTTACTTCAGGACGCATTAATGCCGCTCTGAAGGTCTAATCGCTGTTTTAAGTTATCCAGAGCTGTATGAATGTACAAATCTTGAATATCACAATAGTATTAAATATTACAATTGTAGCAACACGGACAGCAACACTTTTGCACAATAGATACCCAGCTGATTCAGTCGTATTATAAGAGGACTGCGCTTCCTTTCTTCTTTTTTCCTTGTCAACATAAAGGCAGTGAGGTGCGCGTTTTCTGCCCTAATGCCATTTCGGCTGATGTTGACCTGGATCTGCGTAATAAACGCAACAAATAGGCTTTACCTTTTATTTTACAGATTATAAAGCATGTATGCACATTAATGCAATATCATATTTAAACAACAACACTGTTTACAAAAAGTCAACATATGCGCACGTTGTTGTCTTTTCATCACGCAGCGCGCACTTAACCACGAGGGAAAGAGAGAAAACCATATAGCAAGACATAATCTTTAAAATAATGATTTCTATTAAAAATGTAAAAGGTTTTGTGATTATAATAATACAAGCGGGGCATTAAATAAATGCAAATTTTCTGTGGAGCGGGCAATTTGAGGAAGTCAGCTATTTTTATTTGAAGGAAGAAAAAAACAAATAATTGAAAAAAAAACAGCCTATGCCGGTTATTAAAAAGAATCAGTCAGTATTTTCGTTTTGTAATATAAATAAATTATTTAAGTGAAAATAATTTAGGGCGGTCCTATTTATTTTATTCATTTTATTTAGTTTATTCTGTTCTTCTGTGCTAAACAATGCATGTGCGTGAAAATGCTCTGTTGTTATGTTCTATTATTAATATGCTAGCATATAAAAATAAATCAGTGTTTTAAAATGCAATATTTAATGTGCCGGACACAAAATAGACACGTCAATTTGTTTAATATAAAATTAATAGTAATCTGACCAGTTAACCGTTAATAACCGATTAATGAGCGGCGGTTGTCGGTTAGCAAAATTAACCGAAATGAGCATCCCTATTAGATATGTTAAAATATGTAATATATCAACATCAAATTATGAAAATATATACAGCAATTGAGAATAAATGACAAAGGAATAAAAACAGACAATTTCTCTAAAAAGTGTAAAATTACAAGAATACAAAGTGTAGATTATTTAACTAAGGCTAATGAGGGAATTAACAATTTCTAATGGTGTACAAATATTTTGCAGCCAGTTTAGATTTTATCCTCTCCCAGTACATAAGTTTATCCAAGTCATTTAGATCAAAGAATGAACTATATAATGTTTCTTGCGGTCTTGCGAAGCCAAGTGAAAGTAAATCAGGCTTAAAATAACAATGACAATGGCTTAGAAAGCGAAACCAAAAGCCGAATCCCAGACATACTAGGAGCTTTAGAAACCCCCGACGGACACATTTTTAAGTCTGAAAAAGGCGCATCTCTATTGGTCTCTGCACTCTTTCTAGTTCTCTTTTTACTGTTATTTTTAGGCACTGCATGTTTTAACTTCAGTTGTTCAACTAGGGTTGGGCGATTTGGCCTAAATTCAAAATCTCGATAAATTTAAAGTTTTAACTCAATTACAATTGAGGAGTGATTAAATTGCCCTCATAGTTCACTGACAGGTTTTGTACAGTAAATGTTCACATATTACAAGTTAAGATTTTTTGAATGTAGGGTGCAGAACTTAATTTTAAAATAACTGAAACAAATACACACTATCTACTATCTACAAATATTTACTGAACAGCAACATCGAACAACGGAAATTAAAACGCACATTGCCTAAAACCAACAGTCACTTTTTTGTGAAAGTGAAAAGAAATTAACTTGCACTTTTATATGTTTTTCATATTAAAAGTACAAAATAAGCAGTATCTCATCTAAATTAAATAACTCTTGCACATCCTGTGAATAATATTTTAAACCGTGCATTTCTTGCATCTTCTGTAAACAAATGTTTTAATTAAAAAAATGTTTTGATGTAATGGATAATATGTCCTCAAGGCATTTCTGGCGCAACTTCGTCAATCGTCAATGTAGTGCAAAGAAACACAATAGTAACAAAGCAGGGTCATGTGACTCAACACGCGAGTAGGTAATTAAAAAAAAATGACCTGGAAAAATTTGATAAATTTTTGGTTCTGAATGTCGATTTCGACTACCTTTCGATTAATCTCCCAAGCCCTATGTTTTACATTGATGTTCAATAAATAATCATAGATAGTAGATAGTGTGCGTTTCCTTCAGTTATTTAAAATCAAGTGATGCACCTGTCATTCAAAAATCTCTCACTTGTAATATGTGAGCTTATTTACGGTACAAAACCTGTCAGTGAACTATGAGGACAAAAAATAAATAAATAAAAAAAGATTGTTCATCAATCATAATCGAGTTAAAACGTTCAGTTGATTAGGATTTAGATTTTAGGCCAATTCGTCGAGCCCTACCCACAATTACACAAGGCATAAATCACAAAAAGACATATATTTCCACAAAATAGCCTTGTGATTAGGGCTGTGCGATTTGGGGAAAATATATAATTGCGATTTTTTTTTTGGCAGATGTGATTTCGATTTGATTTGCAATTTAATTTCGTAGTCAGGCTTCAGCTTAATAATCTATACTGTAGCTTCTTACAGCTAAAATGCAGTGAGTGTTAGGTTAAAATAGGAATTGAAAAGATAATATCTTACTTAAACATTTATTCAAACTTGTTTTTAAATATTCAAAAATTAAACACAATTTTTTTCAGTAGAGCAAACATCAACCACAAGTAAAAATGCCCTTACCCTTCTGTGAACAAGTTGAACTCAAATTAGGGAGAGAGAGTAGCTTAAAATACAAACAAAAAAAAAATCCTTATAAAAATACAGAACACTTTACACTAACTAATGGCTGATAAGAGCCTTTCTATAGCACATATTGTTCAAAACAAAATAATTATATAATTATTATTATTTAATAATTATCATGACGGTAAATGTATAGCTGTGGTACTGCAAAATGGCTAAAATAGGAGCAAGACGGTAGTGTATATCTCCTATCCTGCATTAAGATGAGTTTTTTTAATCCCTGTTTGGTCACTGCATTAATAGGCATCTTGTCTTTAGCGGGGTAGTGCGTTATGGCATTAGTTTTCTCCTGGGTTGGGTTGCACTAGCTGTTTGGAAGTTCTTTCTTAAAGTCCACACTAGGGGTTTTGTAACAAAATTTATTAACGTGCTCTTAAAGCAAACTGTAGTTAGTAGGTCATAAGCTCTCCGTAAATCATGCGTACAGTCGCATTGAATGGCGTAATTAATAATGCATCTATTTATAACTGTCCTATGAAAATGAAACGACAAGTTATATTTTTATAGTACATTACATGACACCCTGAATAACAAAGGGACTAAAGCCCGGTTTATACATATGCGTCAAGTGATCGGCGTGACCCACGGTGCATGCAACCCGCGTAGCTGTGCATTCACATTTTTGCGCACTGTTTCTGTTGCACTGCAATAACACTTCCGAAATGCTAGTTTGCAGTAGGTGTTTGTTCCTCTGTGTCAAGTTTCTTCATTGGTGTTTTTTTTTCCTGAACGCTTCCTTAATGTACAAGTGGTTCAAACTCACATATTTTGAGGCAGGAACTGGCGGACGTGCAACAACTTAAACTATAAGATAAACACAAAGCATCCATCCGTCTCCATCTAGAGCTCCTTGTAAACATTCGCTCAAATGTACTCGCGCGGCTCTCAGTCCTACCAATGCTTGTCAGCGCTTTCAAGTCGACCAATCACAGATTGTGCTACTCGTCTTTGTGACATGTAGATACATTTTTAAGAGGTGCATGTCAGCGACGCCAATGGCCATGGCAAGGGCGATGCACCAACGCGTAGGCTGCGCCATAGCATACGTGTGCGTTTGACGCAGAAGTATAAATCAGCCTTAAGCCCGAAAAAGAAAATTAATGAACACATTCAATTACAATCCGTCACTACAGACGACGCACATACCTGCATCGCAAGCCATGAATATGACTTTGAAATCAACATATTCCCATTTTACCGATGTCCTGTATTTTTTTATATTAAATAGTCAATTGATGCTTCTAAATTGGCAGACGGCATCATCCCACTCGTCTGCGCTTTCCTGTTTGTTTGATTTATTTATTTATTTTTTGTTCAGTTCAGTTGCGCAATTCTGATTGGGCAGAACAAAAGTGTGCTCGCTCAATTGGCTAGTAAGACTGTCACACACAGATGCCAAGCATGTATTTGGCAATAGTAATATATATACATATATATACACACATACACACAAACAGACACACAAACAGACACACATATATATATATATATATATATATATATATATATATATATATATATATATATATATATATATATATATATATATACACACACACACACATTTCATATCGCAGCCTGTTGCGATTAGCTAAATAAGACAATAACATTTTATCAGATTTAACAACATATGGTGGCAAGTTGACATTAAAACAAAGCAAAACAAAACTATTCTTAATTAAAAAGACTAAAAACCAGAAAGAACCAGGTTTTATGCCTTCGAACATCTGTAACATAATATTTATGCAGCAAATTGAAACATTTCAGCAGCCATAACTCTCTAATCTACCCAACTCCTCCCAATGAGCTTTTCCTCATAATAATCTGCATTTCTCAAATCGCTTAACCCAACTGACCTCACATGGAAATAAAACAAAGTCAGCTTGATATGTCATCAGTATGATCTTAAAAGACATAGCACAAGTCTATAACAGGCAAAATCAATATACTTTTGCTCTGTGCATTCAAAGATCACACCACTCATCCCTAGCAGGCAAAGCATGCTTATAAAATGAAGGAATATGCTGAAGACATCTGATGTTGCGAATCAAAACTCAAACCAAGAAAGCCGAAGCAAAGTTTTTCAAAAGGGAAAGAGCGAATGCAGAGATTACATCGCCTGAAGATGCAGACAGAAGGCCCCACACAAAGTGGTCTTGTTCATAACAGTGGTCATCACATGATGTTCAAGAGACTGTTCAGCGTCAACACTCCAGGCTGGCTGGATCACACAGGCTGCATCATATGACCCCGCCTCCACCACCTCACCAGCCCCGACCTCCTCCTCCTGGTTGCATCGGTTCCCAAGTGCTCTCTGAAGACTCATGGCAGGCCTGTGTTTATGTTTCGGGTCCTCTTCACTCACATCCCCCTCATAAATACAATTACTGCTGGTTTGACCTTTGGGTTTGGAGATTCCATTCTCATGAAACCCTCTGCTGCTGCTGCAGGATTAGGGCCCCTTTTCCTGGAATACGCTTCCACTTATGATGATATGCACTTATGGCTGCACTATGAAGTTAAAATGGGCGAGGACGTCAGACTATTTAACTTGGAGATTAATCGATTTTTGGATGGATTGAACTGATATCTAAGAAGTACATTGCAGTTGTGAGGGCTGCTTGACTTTATTATAGTTAGTATAGACCATTCCATTGCTTGTTGTCAAACTATTTCATAACTATAACAAGAGCCAATTCAATCATAATGTTAGAACAGTTATCATAACATTATTTATCAATATGAGCCTCTTCTTGGATTCTGAAAGCTATAGAAATTAAAAATGTAAAACAAGAAATAAGTAGGGACTATAGTTTTCGTTTACATCCCTCAAAATGGCCTATACACTTTAGTCTTCGTTTCAACTGCCAAATAAACCTTCAGCCAACAAGACACCAATGCTATCAAACAGAAATAAAAAAGGGCATAAGCATAGAATTTACAGGTAAACTCGAAATCAAATGTTACTGAATTACCAACATTAACCCAAAATTGGTGGTCATTGTTTACTCAAGCTAGTTTTACAGAATATTTATAACAAATAAAAAATTCTAATCTCCAAAGAAATTACAGTAAATGGACTTTATTTTAAATATTTTGAACCTAGAAAAGCAATAGCTTGTTGATTGTATTTTTGTGCTGTAACTTTGAGCAATTTTGGCCTTGCATGGATAAATGACGACAATAAAACTGCCAGAAGGGGCGTTTTGTTGAATCAATCACTTTTACGATTTCATGATACGTTTCATTTATAAGAGAAGCAGGCGACTGTCTTTATGAATGGATCATTGAAACTCAACTGATTCATTCTAAAGCAGATCAACTTATTAACGTTATTTGGAAAAACAAAATGGTTTTCTTGGAATCAGCATTAATAACTATATCATGACTTCAAAATCTAAATATTACAATAGACCACTTCAATGTGGTCATGTCATTGGCCCAAAGCTATAAAACTTTTCTAAAACCGCAACGAGACAATTCAATCGTAACTTCATGTTAAAACAGCTATCATAACATTATTTATCAATATGTGGCTCTTTTTGGATTCTTGGAAGCTGTAGAAATTAAAAATGTAAAACAGGAAATAAGTTGGGTCTATTAGGGTATTTCAATGTGATTATATCATTGACCCAAAGCTATAAAACTATTTCATAACTGTAACGAGGCAATTCAATCGTAACTTAATGTTAAAACAGTTATCATAACATTATTTATCAATATGTTACAATATATTACATATCAATTTTTGGATTCTCAGAAGCTGTAGAAATTAAAAATGTAATACAAGAAATACGTTGGGACCATTGTTGTTGTTTACATCCCTCAAAATGGTCTACAAGAACCTATACAAAAATATTTTTGGCTTTTATAGTCTGATTTATAGGCTCATTCTAATAGCACCCATTACAGACTCTCAAGAATTGTTTATCGTTATTACTATACAACGCTTCATTAAAAAAAAAAAGTAAATAAATTAAATTGGCATAACCAACATGTATTTGAGTGGGCATATTTGCATATATACGCCAAGGTAAAACAACAAATGAGAAGATCTGCAACAGAGGGTAGGGCTTGGCGATTTGGCCTAAAATCAAAATCTCAATTAAGTGAACATTTTAACTCTATTACGATTAATGAACGATTGTTGTATTTATTTATTTATTTTAACTTTTTTTCCCTCATAGTCCACTGACAAGTTTTGTACCGTAAATCTGCTCACATTTTACAAGTGAGAGATTTTTGAAAATAGGGTGCATAACTATCTGCTATCTATGATTATTTATTGAACATCAACGCTGAACAACTGAAATTAAAACACATTGCCCAAAACGTGGCTCTCTGCGCCACCCACTCTTATCACCGCTACCAAACGGACCAATCACAAAGCTTGCGCTACTCGTTGTTGTGACGAATAAGAACATTTTTTGACTGGTGCCCGGGTATGCGAAGGCTGCGCCGGACTGTACACGAGCCCATGGTAGAAGTATAATTTTAAAATAATATAAAAAGAATAAATCATAGCATAAAAAGTGTAATTCAGCTTTAACTGAGCGGGGTCACATACCCAGTAGGGAAAGTAATTGAAAAGATTGTCCTGGAAAATTTTAATGGATTACAGGTTTTGAATGTCGATTTAGGTTACCTTTCGATTAAATCACCAAGCCCTAATAGAGGGGGTATTTTAATTCATATGGAAAGTGCAATTTAATATTGGTGGTGATCAACAACCCTAGTGTCCAATAGGCATGAGACGATAATCGTTTTCAAGGTATACTGTGGTTTGGAAAAGTTAAGGTTTTAAAACCGCCAAATGTTTTTTTAATACAGTTACTACGGTATATGTAAGACTTTTTATTTATGTTTTTATGTTTTATGACAACAGTATCTCCAGCACAAAAAAATATCCAAAGATGCCGTTTTAAAGTTTTAAATTGTAAAAAAAATTGTGTTTTTAAAACAAGAGCAGAAGTCAATGATTTATTTGAATTATTTAGCCTAACATGTTTACTGCTCCAGAATATTATAAATGTTTCTCAAAATAAAATATATTGTGTTCAAATTGGAAAATGTTTTGTTTTTTTAAACAGGCATTTAAAAAGAACATATTTTAGAGCAGTAATAACAATACTGTCATTCCGTGAAATTGTGATATTTTTATCGAAGGTTATCACACCGTCGGAATCTTATGCATAGTGTCCAATTAATTTCACTGTATGGGGAGAAAAAAAGCAAGTATCTTTGCTTTTAAATAAAAACAAAAAGGTCTGGAATGACAATTTTGAGGTGAACAATTTCTTTAATTGAAAATTTTCTCGCTTTAACTTAAAGATAATATATAAGCATAGGGCTGGGCAATTAACCGAAAAGTAATCAAAATCGACATTCTGAACCTATAATGGATCTAATTTTTTCAGCTCAATTTTTTTGATTACTTTTACTACGAAGTCACCTGACCCTGCTGCACAAGTTGAGAGAGCATTGTATGCAATACGTGCATGCGAATCTCTTTGCTCGCACATAAAATCTATTGCACATATATAAATATAAATAAATATACGCCACTGATTTAGAAAATAATCTGTTTTAATTTCAGTTGTTCAACGCTGATGTTAAATAAATATTCATTGATAGTAGATAGTGTGTGTTTCCTTCAATTAACATGAAATTAAGTAAGAAATTAAGTCTTTCAAAAAGCTCTCGTAATATGCAAGCATATTCACAAAATTTGTCTGTAAACTATGATGCCAAAAAAATTATATATTTGTTCATTATTCGCAATCGAGTTAAAATGTTTAATTAATCGAGATTTTGATTTTAGGCCAAATCGCCCAGCCCTAATGCGCATCATAAATGAGTTCAACAAGTATTGCAACCTTCCCGGTTAATGGCTTGTGCAACATTCTTACAAAAACATAAAGAGATTCACCAGAAAAAAGTTCAAGAAAATAATAATAATAATAATAATGAAAATAATAATAATAATCCTTAAAAAGCTTGGTTAGATTCACTCTCCAATGCCAATTGTCATGCTGAAAAACACTTTAAACTAACTTTAAATAAAACATGGAAAATGTAATGAGATTTTACAGTAACCATTGGCACCTGTAAATTCAGAAACTAGTTAAATAGTTATAGTTTATGATTATGACTAGTTGCAAAGGAAATGTTGAAGCGTGGAAAAATAACAAGATATTGTTTTGTGATATGTTTGATTTCAATACTTGTTCTCAGTGTCACAATCAAGGGCAAGGCGAGTTTGACAATCACATTCAACTGTAACATGTCAGCACTGAGTGAAAGTGATGCAAGTGTGTGGTCTTCCAAGATCATATAGGAGCCTCAGCCTAGCATGAATAAGTGAGGCAGAAATCTCACTAGTGACTATTGTTGTATCAGGTTTTCTTTTAAAAGTAATTGTGACTGCTGTCATTTGCTTCTGTGGAGCCCATAAGGAGATCGTACAGTTTTAGAAGAACAGCAGCAATAGTAAACAGCAGATTTGCTATTTATGGGTGAACCGTCTTCATGATGTCAGTCAGTTCATGTTAGTCATTCATCCAGTAAAAAAAATGAATGGCCAAGATCAACCAGGCGGCTCACTGTGCTTTGAAACCCAGTCTGAGTGTGACTAATTCAAGTAAACACACAAGCACTTACCGCTCTCCATCTCATTGCCCTTGTTCTTGGCGGTGGGCGCGTTGCCCATGATTGCAGGCCAGGTATAGCAGATCTAAATCGACTTTTCTTTACGCCAACTGTCTTAAGACTCCGTCCCCTTGCTGATCATACGATTTCTGCGGGCGTCGCACTAGCTGTGTCTGATCATAACTCGCTGGATCACAGTATGCTGTCAGATCACATAAAGTCTGAAGCTTGATGATAGTAGCTGGTTAGTTGGTTAGCTAGCTAGCCAGCGCTAGCTAGCTAACAGTAGCTGTCTGATTGCAGCGCTTGGGGTTCGGTAATGTCCTTCAGTGCTCCTGGGTCGGGTCCAGTCCGCTAAAATAAGACGAAGAGCCCGTCTTCTTCTCCTTCTCTCGCTCCTCTTCCTCGCTCTGCTAACCCTGAGCGAGGCCCTCGACTTTCCTCTTGAGCGACACAAGCCCTCGTTTTCACCGTCCGTGCGCGATTTCTATCGCTGCACGCCGTCTTCGCCGTACCTTTTCGGTAGCGTGATCGTTTGCTTGTTTACGTTGTTAAAGCAATTCGGTCTTGTGCACTATGTAGTTCGCATAATTCGACAGTCAGACCCCCTCCATTAATCCTCTCTCCACAGCTAGAGGGAACTCCTGCTTCAGCGATAACTATTGGCCGCTGTGCTTGTGACGCTCTATCAGAGCGCCAAGTTGATTGGACGAGAGGTCAGCAATCTCGTACAGGTAGCACGATGATTGGCCAGCACATATATGTCTGTAGGATTTTATCCCACCCCCGCAAACTGACAAATAACGTCATCTATTTTCATTTCATTAACACAAGTTTTTGTTGTGTTCCCGTTGCGTATTTG
Source organism: Danio rerio (assembly GCF_052040795.2). Taxonomy (NCBI): domain Eukaryota; kingdom Metazoa; phylum Chordata; class Actinopteri; order Cypriniformes; family Danionidae; genus Danio; species Danio rerio. The sequence goes on from NC_141023.1 coordinate 51,364,589, forward strand.
CAAGCGGGCGCGGCGTTTTGCTTTCTCGGTGCAGAATTGGCTTCATTCACAATCCTTTGATGATCCTCTGCGGCGTGTTTGTTAGCGAAATGGCCGCGCAGACCCCTCCCGCTAGGCTAATCCGTGATAGGCTGTATGACGTCAAAAAAGACATGCTATTTTTAGAAAGTTGGTCAGAATTTGAGGCACGCAGAATTTGAGGCTCCCTACGTCTGTGGAATATTAAAAGCAGCTCAGTCTTCTGCGAAACAACCAGACTGAGGTCGTTTACGCAGGTATATGCATTGCATTTCGGCCACCAATTCGCGCGCTCAGTTACAATGATTGGGTTTGTCATGCAGGAGACGGAAAACGAGTAATGAGAGCACGTCGCATGCTTGACTGTGCATAGCAACTGCATCAATGATGCTGTACAATAAAATATACGCGGGGTAAAAGCTCCACACTGATATCGGCTGAACATCATTTAATAACCAAAACCGAGAACACTTCGAGATCTGGTCACAGATGCTGCGATGGTCCATGTTGCCAAGCAACAAGAAACAAGCAGCTTCTGTCACTCCAAACACGAACTCCTGCATAATGCAACACAACAGCTTTTTATGAATGAAAAGACCTGCTTCCACTCTGTGCACATTACAAATCAAAATAAAACAACTTGAGTGTCACGTTACAAATCATTTATTTCAATGAGAACCGGATACAAAAAGACACAGACAAGTATATATACAGACACACACACACACACACAATATAATACAAAAATAAATGTCCTTTACAAAAGTACTGCTGTTTGCGTCTGTTAAATTAGTTGCGCATCTGACATCTTATCTAGTGCGCTGATCTCCCACCCCCTTTCGGTTTAGATGAATGGATTGGTTTTGGATCATTAGATTCAGCACATCCTAATTCCTGAATTGGGTCTTAGATTCATGACTCACTCATGTTTCAAACTGAAAAGCAAACATCTTTATTGCATGCTGAAAGCATCTAAAGAATTCTGCACAGCACTCATTTGGAACCAATAAGGCGTGCTGACTGAAACACAATTAGATAAAGCTTTTATTTGTGATACGTTTGAATAATCCCGCCTCTCCTCCACAGTGTCCAGATTGACCTGAGCTCATGGATGAGCCTTGAGATGTGAGGATTATTCACAGGAGTCTGCGTCACTACAAACAGTCCATGGAGTTGTCTGGCACCAGGCCGAGCAGAGGTGCTTTTCCTGGGGTGCAGGATGGGGGCAGCATGGCGTTTGGTGCAGGGTCCACGTTCTCAGAATCCTCCATTTTCTCAGCACATCCCTCCCAGTTGATGTGAAACCTGGTTACACGTGGGTTTGAAGCCAGAATGTTCCTCTGGAGCTGAGAGAGGGCAAATAAAGATGCATTTAAATACACATGCAGACTAGAACTTTTTAAACTATTTAATGCTCTTAGGGAATTTTTGTAAAATATCACAAATAAAAAAAAACTTCAGCTAATTGGACTAAGTAGTTTTTTTATACAATTTTTAAAAAAACTTATCTTTAGTCATTTCAGGCCACAATCATACTGTTGTTTTATCATGTACTATGATGATGCGCTAATAAAATATTGTTGTTATTATTAAGCTAACCATTACCATGGTAATAACACTATTGTATGATCAAAGAAATCATTTCATTTAATAACAATAAATACATTTGTCGGTTTTTAAATGACATCTAAGGCACTGGTAATTATTAACCATACACGTGGATTTATGCGACCATGTACATGGGAATGTGTTAAAGTCACTATTTTTTTTCTATTGTTGTAAGTCATTATACACTTGTTGTGGTGCTGATTTTTCTTTGATTAAAAACACAGATAGCAGCCTTTTTGAGCATGACATTTCTTTCCATTGACACTGAAATACTATTAAAGATCTAGAAAAAGGGCTGTGCATTGTTTTTATTTACTTCATATAAAACAGACATTTTAAAGAGCACATATACACTCATCGGCCACTTTATTAGGTACACCTTACTAGCACCAGGTTAGACCACATATTGCCAACAGAATTGCCTTAACCCTTTGTGGCATAGATTCAACAAAGTACTGGAAGTATTCCTCAGAGATTTGGTCCACATTGACATGATAGCATCACGCAGTTGCTGCAGATTTGTCGGCTGTACATCCATAATGTGAATCTCCCGTTCCACCACATCCCAAAAGTGCTCTATTGCATTGAGATCTAGTGACTGTGGAGGCAATTTGAGTACAGTGAATTCATTGTCATGTTCAAGAAACCAGTCTGAGATGATTCACACCTTATGATATGGTGCGTTATCCTGCTGGAAACAGCCATCAGAAGATCACTGTGGTCATAAAGGGATGGACGTGGTCAGCAACAATGCTCAGGTCGGCTGTGGCATTGACACAATGCTCAATTGGTACCAATGGGCCCAAAGTGTCCCAAGAAAATATCCCCACACCATTACATCACTACACAACCGTTTATGCAAGGCAGGATGGATCCATGCATTCATGTCATTAACGGCAAATTGACCTGACAATCCAGCAGTGGCAGTAAATATCAAGACTTATCAGACCAGGCAACGTGCTTGGTTTGAACTGCAGCAGATCGTCTTGACCATCTCTACATGCCTAAATGCATTGAGTGGCTGCCTTGTGATTGGCTGATTAGAAATTTGCATTAAAGAGCAGGTGGACAGGTGTACCTTATAAAGTGGCCGGTAACTATTTAAAACAGCCAATAGCCAAGTTCACGTAAAAGCCATAATTATGAAAAAATATTATGTAACGTTTAATATACAAACATACACCAAATATTTTCAACCAACCTTTCTTCTCTATTGTAATATAAAAACGCAAATACACATTGTGGTTAATCATACAAGATCAGCAAGTAACAAAGCAGGAGTTTTTCATCTGGTATAATTTTTACATAAGAAAATGTTTAAATATAAAACTGAATGGAATAATGATTACAAAAAGGTATGAAAACACATTTTAAATGCATTTCACTGTGAAGTAGAAAGCGTAATAAGTCCCAGCTAATCACTTGTGACTAGACTAATGAAAAATGGTAATATCATGTTGACTCATTAAATCGTGTTGGCTCACCTGTCCATAGTTAGGTTTAAGTGGTGGGTTCTCACGAAGCTCAGTGTCCGTATACTCATTGTTAACGTAATAGCCGATGCGTATGAACTCCTGTCCTCTGTATGTGCACGTGATCAGAACGACAGTGACACCCACAGCATCAGTCTCTGGTATTAGGGAACAGTTTGGAGCATCCGCCTGTTAATTGAAAGGCAAAAATAGTATAAGTATACCATACTATCAGAATGTCTGCATGACTGGAAGGTAAGCTGCAGGATAATTGTTTGGTATAAAACACAAACCAAAAAAAATAATAATAATAATAATAATACAATACTTCTAATGGGAAAGTTTAGCCAAAAATGAATATTGTCATTACTCCACTTGTTTTACACTGGTTTAAGTTAGTTTTTTTCTGTTGAACACTAAGCCATTGCATTTTTGTTCCTACTATTGATGTCAAATACTGTTTTTTTATTCTTCAGAATATCTTGCTTTTGTGTTCAACAACAACAACAAAAAAAAAAAATCAAAGTTTGATTTAGAAGAACTTGAGTAACAGGCAATTCAATTTTGTGTGAACTATTTCTTTAATGAACATTGCTATCATATATTTTCTAACTCGCTAAAGTTTTACTCAAGTTGTGTGTTCTACAGAAGAAAGAGTTAACCTTTACTTCAATTTTAAGACTTTAAGACCATTATAATGACATTTCAGACTAACGCAAGGCTAAACATTAAGGAATTTTTTCTAATGACACAATAATAATACATTTAATTTATAATTGCGCTTTTCTCAGACCAAAGTGTTGAACATTGCAAGACAATAAAATGACCCAGTTAAAACATTTAAAAAATCATTAAAAACAAATGTAAGAAAGATAATTAAACCATATGTTTATAAATAGAAACAGAGTTGATAAATAGTGTTATTATAAAAGTTATTAAATAAACTTTTTTTGAAACTTTTGAGATGGAATGATAGTGATTGCATGGGTGTTGGCTGGATTGGATAGCTTTACGCGGACATAGGACAATCAAAACATGTTTAAAATGATTTAAGACCTACAACATAGTACTTCAGCGAATTTAAGACTTTAAGGTCTAAAGCTTACATTTTTGAAATTCATGACTTTAATAAACCCTGTTCACTTGTAGTCCTGTGATTGTATTCTCAATAAGAAAACCTGGTGTTCTTGCTTTGCATGGATTACAATGGCTGTACTTTATAAGTCACTGAGGAAGAACATAAGATTTGGATATTTTAATCTGTACAGCTAGATTTAACACTTTCAAATAAATTTGTATTTACCCTTAAAACACATTTAACAACTAATGAATGTCACTGATGATCATTTTGTTTTGTACACTGTATTAGACACTTCTCAGCGCAATTCAGACTCAACATCAGCCCTGTAAGACCTGACAACTGTTGCACTTTAACCACCAAGTGTTATAAAAAACAATTATCCATATTAATATTAATTTTGTAGAAACAATCTGAATATTTTTGTTTTCTAATCTGAGTATTGAGTTGATCTTAGAATATTTTTCATTTTTACTGTTCTAATGGAGCACAAAATGTCTGTAGATTAAACAAAGAATCCTATGAACGGAAAAAAGCCTTACATCGTCATTTACAAAAGAAACGTTTGTTAGAAAGCATTTACGCCAAATGTATTTTTACATCAATATTTTTATTTAATGCTATGTCGGCAAACGACTATTTTCAAGGCAAAAACCTTTCAATCGTAAATATACAACCAAAAACAACAAACAAAAAAATAAATATATAAATTAAATCAAATGTTTAGTGTTTATAAATGATAAAAATTGTAAAATATTTCCTGCTCTCACTTTGTTAAAAATGTCCTTAACAGAGTTAATTTCATTAAAAAAAAAAAGCATTCTGGAATCATTAAAAGCAGGACAGTCCAGTAAAATATGTTTTATGAGTTAAGCAGTACAAACATTCAGTGGGGTCTTCATCATCAAGCAAAAAGGCATGGGTTAATCTTTATGTCCAATTCAACAAGTCTTAAAACGTTTTTGGAGATTGCATTTTTATTATTTTCCAACGCATCCCACTACTCCTGCCATGTATTCGAAATGTATACGTTGATAAAAGGTCTCATCGCTGAAGGAGGAATTTAGCATTTGTTCACTACAAGTTTTAAAGCGTCCTTAGCAGCTGCATAAGCTTGCTCATTTCCTGGAAGCCCAACAAGTCCTGGAAACCAGCAAAAATGATAGGGTAAAACTGATTTTGTAGATGAACTTAAGTTAAAATACTATCAAAGGATGTTACTTTTTTGAAGATTCCATGACTTGGAGGCATGTTTTGGAGTCTGTAAAAATGTTCTTATGTTCAACATTTTATATATATTCCAAAGCTAAAAGTAAAGCATGGGCTTCAGCTGTAAATATCTAATATTCTTTAGGCAGACTGATTCCAAAACATTGTTGTCAAGTCACCATTGCAGCTAAGCCATTTTCCATCTTTAAATCACCTGTAATTATTGGTGAGTGTAGAAAATCTTGGCTTCTAATATTCAGATATAGATGTCTCTATACATTAAGATAAGTCAATGAACTATAAAAAGTAGCCATAAATCCATTTTTTACACCCTTGAAAGTTCAAGCATGCAGTACAAAAACTGCAGAAAGAATCAAGGAACTTTAGCAGACATCATAGAATGTCACTGAACTTGGCAAATTTTAGGTGATTAATCAGAAGCTGGACTGAACCCTCAATCAGTTTGAGGTGTTGACTAGGGATGGACAAGATATCATTTTAGCACCGATATCACAATGTGCTAATCTGCAATAGTGACATTACAAGATGTGCAATATGGAGCCAGGATTGCAGATGACCAGGTACAAATGTTTAGAAGACATGATCAATTTGTAGTCTTTTCAGGTTAACATAACTGACATGATTAAAGCCTCTGTAAACATTTCAAGGGAGTTTAAAACATTAAAACAAATGAACTATTAGCCATTATACTATTAACTATTGTAGCTTTAACAAACAGTAATTATACTTATTTACACAATGAAGATTATACAGCTTAATGACACATTTGATAGTTTGATTTTCGTACCTGTATCGTTTTAGACGCCTTCAATTGTATATTTACTCAACGTTATCTCTGCTTGTAGATTGTTTATTATATTTTATGCAAATGCACTTGCCTACAAAATCCATTCAAATCAATCAAATTATTAAAGTGAAATAGCACAAAATAAATCACAATAAGTGAACATTTCACAATGCAAGTTTTTCTCCAGTATCGTGCTGCCCTAGTGTGGATTAGTGTTTGTAAATATTAAACTGTAAATAACTCATTTAAATATGAATTATGCATGTTCTATGTGTCTGTATGAATGATGTGTGCCAGGGGTTTTTGCTTTTGTTGTTCCTTGCCCATTTCCATCTTTGTTCACTCTCTACTGTCCTTCTAAATTTGTGGAACTTTAGATAGGCTCAGAGTTTCTGGAGTTGGACCAATGATGAACTGCAATAGGTCAAATTAGACTCAGGGAGATGCTGTGTACTTCTCTTTTGGAGTTGTTGTGATACATTTGCACACAGACTACGCTTACATGGACTTCAGCAATCTAATTATTGACCTAATCTGAATAAGACTATAATATGATTAATGTGTGTATACGATTTGATTTTAGAATCTTTTTATCTTCCCGTTTTACATGTTATAACACATTGATAGATTAATGTCATTACATCATCTTTTCATAAAATTTCTGGTGAATAATTATAAAAAAATTTTGACTTCAACTGCAGTTCAGCAGTTTTACTTTCATTCAGCAACATTTCATTAATGGCCCCACGATAAACTCTGAGATACTGGATAAAAGAGTATGAAGTGTGTATGAAGTAAGGACTGGTTCGAGAGAGTCGTTTTTAACAGAATTTGATGAATGGAAAGAATACTTCTGCCTTTTGTGGATAACATGTCTAAAATGGGGTTTAAAGTTGGAGGTGTGATGAGTCCCCAGGTTGTCCTGTATTGACTCGGTATATATAGAGCAGAGTTGCCCAAAGTAAGGCTTGCAGGCCAAAGTTGGCCTATTGTAACCTTTGGTTTGGTTTACCATCCCATCTTAGAGAGGATATGAATATGGGAGAGGGTTGGTGTGTTTTAGTGCTGAGCTACAAAAAGCTAATTAAAATGAATTGTTTTGATTAAATGATGTAAATAAATCTGATTTTCTTAATTTTTAATACTGTCACTCGGCGGAGGACTATGGAGAATGCATCAGTGAGCAAATCAAGGCAAAAACCAGTGTAACTACATTCAATAATCTTTTTTTTTTCGTTATAAAATGTGAACAAAAAAAAACTTTCAGTTAAAATAAAGCAATGTTTTCTAGCTATCTTTAAATTGTACTAAAATAAATTTGAAAATTACACATTGCAATATTTTTAATTTTAAATAATAATTAAATAATTTTAATAATTTATTTTTTGGGCACCCCTGGTATATAAGATTAGATTCAGTTAGTTAGCATGTTTAGTCTGTGATTTTATTTGGAACCACTTGTTTTCTGTCCCTTCTTAAAGGTTTGTCTAAATAAATTCCTCTTCACAATTCACAGCAGTTAAACTCTGGGAATAACCAAGTCACAGGGTTGTCTTTATTGTTGTCCCTTTTTAATACTCTGCACCACTAGGAGGCGTAGCATTATTACACATACCAAAGTATGCACGACACTCATGCTGCTTTGAACATCTTCCATCACTTTATCAGGGTTTCTGGAGGTTTAACCAAGTTAAACTTAGGACCAAGACATTTTAAGAGCAATATGAATGAAATTTTAGACTTATACAAGGCTAAAATGCAAAGGATTTTATTTGAATATCCCAACTGGAAAAGATTTTCACTTGCCCTATCAAAAATTATTATAACTTAATACATTTAATAATACAACGATAAAAGGAATACAAAAATCTACATCATGTCAGTATCTGAATAAACAGAGAAATTAAAAAAGTTTTACTGCAAAGAAAAGGCCTAACATTAAATTTAATTAAGTACATGAACAATTTGATAAAGGCAGTTTCACAGTGGGGGACAGCTGAATGAGATCCAAAAGTTTACATTCATATAATTATTAACCAGCTGTTTCTAAATGGTCTGTGTCTAAAGTAAGGGGGACGTATTCTCCGTCACCCCTGGATGGAGGTAGAAATTTCATAATTGTCTATGCAGGAATAGTATCGTGAACTCACCTGAAACACAAACATGTGTCGGCCTGCAGGAACTGGACCAACCAGGACAGAGTCAAGAGTCTGATCGTACTCCTCACTTTCTGCCGAGCCCACGTAAATAATCTTCCACTCCAGATCTACAACACAGAAGCAGACATACGTTTAGGTAAACGCACATATATCTTATGTAATGTGCGGCTATAATGCATTACCTCAGCTGATCAGGAGGGAAAATAATATTAATAATAAAAAAGCCTCTTCTGCTGACCAAGGATAAATTTCTGACACGTTTGAATAGAAAAGTATTATTGTGAAAATTACTATGACTTAAAAAAAAAGAAAAATGTTTACTATTTGAATGAATTAAAAATTTTTAATTTTATTTAAGATTCTGCCTCACAAAATAGTAGAATCAAAAGAAAAATTTGAAAATTCAGAAAGCATGCAGATTAAACACTTTCTTTTCAACAAAAAGTATTATATTATTATAATTTATATACATATAACATATTATAATAATGTCTTATTATTATTATTTATAATTATTATTATATGTTGATACTAACTTTACTATTCATAGGTTTTGGGTAAAACAATATATTTTAATTTATAAAATGCTTAAAATTGGCAGTAAATAATTAAATGGTTTAATTATGCTTTGGTTTAGAAATGTGTACAAATGTATTATTATTTTATAGAATGTCATTCTCAAAGTAATAATAAAAAGAATAAACAAGTCTAAAGATTCAAAAGTATATATATTTTAGGGATTATAAGACAATTCTTTTCCATAAAATTAAACTGAAGTAAAGCAAAGTTTAAGAAAAATGTAAATACCTTTAAAATATTAAAAATGCAGGCTAAGTGATGATTTTAAAGCTGTAAAATTGTAAAAAAAGAAAAAAGAAAAAAAAAAATGTGCATTTGTAAAATTCCAAGCTTTTTTATGGCTGAAGTTATTTATATCAAATGTAATCTTAAGAAATGTTTAGAACAAAAATACAACTTTTTTTTTTATAATGCATTAGCTCAACTGATCAGGAAAGAAAATAATATTAATACTAAAAAAGCCTATTCTGCTGTCAAGGACACTTAAGTAGAAAACACTTAAGTAGAAAAGTATTATTGAGAAAAATCCCTATAACTTAAAAAAATGAAATATTTACTATTTGAATAAATATACAAAAATAAATGTTATTAATACTTCTGTCGTATAAAATGGTAAATTAAGAAGAAAAAAAAAACAGAAAGCATGCAGACTTGACAGTTTTCAATAATAAGTATTGCATTATTATAATTTATATACATACATTATAATAACGTTGCATTATTATTATTATTATTATTATTATATTTTGATACCCAAAACCTATAAATAGTAAAGTTAGTGTAAAACAATATTTAAATTTATAAAACTGCATAAAATTGGCAGTAAATAATTAAATGGTTATTTTTAATTGTATTGACATTTACAAAATTATTGTTTTACAGTATTTCAACCAAATAAATGCAAAGTAGAAAATAAACTTTGAAAGCTTTTAATAGTTATTTTATACTTTTGACAAGTGTTTATTTATAGTGATAGAATAAAAAATTATAATAATAATAAAAACCTGCGTTTTTAAAATGCGTTTACCGGGAAGCTAAACAAATATTTCACGCATAAGCAAGTTAGCATAACGCAATCATGTGTCGTGTATTTCTCAGAAGCACACAAAGCTATTTACTTTACAAAGGACAAGATAAAGTGTTAAATGGAGCATAATGAGCTTGGTTTAAATCGTGAAGGATAAATGTACGGCAGAGCTCCGTGCACGCTTCTATCACCCGCCATTCTGACGTCATCTGAAAGAGTTAGCGCGTTAGCTGGCTAGCTAGCCAACAAAAAACATCAGAAAACCCTCTTAAAAAGGAAAAGAAAAATTAATACTCACCCTCAGGAAGATCCTCCATGCACTCAAACGTTATCTCGAACTGAAAGGGGTTTCCAAACGGACTCGGGTTGTCCAGGACTGCCACATTTAGTACTTGTACTTTTGCCATAACTCTACTAAAGTTATATTAGCAAGAAAAGGGGTGTTCACACCTTCAAAAAAGCAAAACCGAAAAAAAACTGAAAACTCGACAGAAATTTGTAAAGTAAATTTCTCGATGACTTTGCTTCACTTGTTTAGCTTGCAAGCTATTGTGTTTTGCAAGTCCAATATAACGTTAGTTAAAGCGGTAGAACGAAACGATTTAGGTTGTCTCTCCTCCCAAATTAAAAGAAAATATAAAGCAAAAATTATCTAGAGTAACGTGTAAGCGTAAAACAAGTATTATTTCGCGAAACCCGTTTCTGAAACTGACAGACAATGCAAGCTGCTTCGTCTCCCGCCAGAGTATTCAGACAGAAGCAGTCAGGAAAAGCCGATTGGCTGGCGCGCTGATTGGTCAAAAGGCAAAAAGGCCCGGATTATACGAACGCTGATTGGACGACAGTGACAGCTGTTAAATGGACGGCTCCCTCGCTCCTCCTCTGTTCAGTTTCACTAGCTTCATCATCCTTCAAATGAGTTTGAATTTTTTAATAACAATCAACAATCATCATCAAAACAACACGATTTCACGAAAATCGTTCCGTATTGTGTCGGACAAACAATTAAAGTTGAGTGTTTATAAACAGTGCTTGCAAGATATCCCACACATTGTAGTCAAGTTGTAAAAGACCAGTTAAAACGCAAGGCCATTGTTTTTTAAACAACTTTTCGACTTTAAAGTGGCCAAAACAAACAAACAAATGATCAAATATTATTATTATTATACAGTACATATTCTATTGCATGCAATAACATTTATACATTTACATGCATAAACGTGTACATTTATACAAATACAAAAATATTTAAAAAAATAAAAAATAAGAAAACACAGTTGAACACAAATATATGAATATTTACATTGTGAAGTATTACTTGTAATGATGCATAGTTAAAACGTGGCACTTATTATTATTATTATTATTATTATTATTATTATTATTATTATTATTGTTATTATTATTATAATTATTATTGTTGTTGTTATCATCATCATCATCATCATCATTATTGTTATTATTACTATTAATAATAATAATAATAATAATTATTATTATTATTATTATTATTATTATTATTATTATTATTATTATTATTATATTGTTTTGTTGTTACTGTACATTTTTAATAATTATGTTGTAATTTTTCTTGTTGCAAAGTTACTAAACCAAAGACCATAAAAAAATTTCCTCAGTTAAAATAAAATAAGCATGGAAATAATAAAATACTTTTATTTTGTTTTTATTTTTAATTTGCCATTAATATTTTATTTTAGATCGTGAATCAAATGTTTCAAAGTTTTATAGAATATAACGTGAATACAACACATAATATGACAACAACATGATAAATATAGAACATAATATAAACAATTTAATTAATCATATACAATTGAGTAAAAATTATTTTAAAAGAATAATATTGATAAAAGCACAGAATTTACATTTAATCTGAAAATTTTATCTTTCAAAAATGCTTCATTAACAAGAGCAAATATGTGTAGTTTCATTATACAGCAAAAGTATTTCACATGTTTAACAATAAAAGAACTTCAGTGGGTTTTACTTGGCAAATAAAATGTACTAATTAAATCAGTAAAATAATAAAACACAGTTGAACACAAATATATGAATATATTATTTTATTTGTGAATCAATAAATTATGAAATATTTACTGAAATTATGTATACTTAAAACGTAGCAATTGTTTTTATTATTATTATAGTTGTTGATACTGTACATTTTTTATTATTATGTTGTAATTTTCCTTGTTGCAGAGTTACTACTAAATACTATTTATTTCTTTAGCTAAAAAAAACTATGGAATGAAATATATGATTTTTTAAATTTTATTGTTCCCATTAATATTTTAATTTTCACTGAATGTAAACTGAAAACAACCAATAATATAACAACTTAATACATAATTGATTAAAAAAGTAGAACATTGATATAAGCACAGAATTGTTTAAATATTTTACAAAAGCTACTAAAATAAATAATCTTTATTCATCATACCTTTTTAAATGTTTTATTAACAAGAACAAAAATGTGCAGTTTCATTTTAACAAAAGTATTTCACGTTTTAACAACAAGGATTAAACAAGAAACGATAAGATAAATAAAGATAAAATAAATAAATCAGTAAATAAATAAATAAATAAATAAATAAATAAATAGCCGGGATTTTGCAAACTAGAGTAAATGAAAGAACTTCAGTGGGTTTTAATTGGCAAAAAATATTGTAATAATTAAAACAGTAAAATAATAAAACACAGTTGAACACAAATATATGAATGTTTCATTTAATTTGTAAATCAATAAATTATGAAGTATTTACTACTAATTATATATGCTTAAAATGTAGCAAATATTATTATTATTTTATTAATATTTTTATTATTATTATTATTATTATTATTATTATAGTTGTTTACATTGTACATTTTTAATTATTATGTTGTTTTCCTTGTTGCAAAGTAACTACCATTCATTCATTCATTTTCTTGTCGGCTTAGTCCCTTTATTAATCCGAGGTCGCCACAGCGGAATGAACCATCAACCCATCCAGCAAGCTTTTACGCAGTGGATGCCCTTCCAGCCGCAATCCATCCCTGGGAAAAAAGTAACTACCAAATACCCTTTATTTCTCCAGCTAAAATAAGCTGAGCATGGAATGAAACATATGATTTATTATTATTTTTAATTTTCCCTTTAATATATTTCTAATTCTCATTACATGTAAACTGTAAATAACACATAATATAACAAATTAATAAATAGTATACAATTGTTTAAAAAAAAAGTATAACATTGATGAAAGCACAGAATTCATTCATTCATTCATTTTTTTGTCGGCTTAGACCCTTTATAAATCCGGGGTCGCCACAGCGGAATGAACCGCCAACTTATTCAGCAAGTTTTTACATAGCGGATGCCCTTCTAGCTGCAACCCATCTCTGGGAAACATCCACACACACATTCTCACACACACACACAATCATACACTCATACACTACGGACAATTTAGCCTACCCAATTTACCTGAACTGCATTTCTTTGGACTGTGGGGGAAACCGGAGCACCTGGAGGAAACCCACGCGAAGGCAGGGAGAACATACAAACTCCACACAGAAACGCCAACTGAGCCAAGGTTCGAACCAGCGACCCAGAAACCTTCATGCTGTGAGGCGACAGCACTACCTACTGCGCCACTGCCTTGTCCCGCTGCTAAATAATCTTTATTTGTCATACCTTTTTAAATGTTTTATTAACAAGAACAAACGTGTGCAGTTTCATTATACAGCAAAAGCATTTCACATGTTTTAACAACAAGGATTAAACAAGAGAAGATAAATAAATAAATAAATAAATAAATAAATAAATAAATTAATTAATTAATTTATTAATTAATTCCCAAAGATGGGTTGCAGCTGAAAAGACATTCGCTGTGTAAAACATAAATGAAGGAACAATTATTTAATACAAATAAATTAAATAATTAATAACTGGAAGTAGTGCTCATTAATTAACGTACAAATATCCATATAGCCTATTATCATGTTTTATTATATATATTTTCAATACATTTTCAATTTCTATAAAAATAAATGCACTTTTAACCAGAGATGTATAGTAACGAAGTAGAACTACTTCACTACTGTACTTAAGTACTAAAAGGCAGTATCTGTACTTTACTGGAGTATTATTTTTTTCTCCTACTTCCACTTTTACTTAAGTACATATTTTCCATGAGTTTAATACTTTTACTCCGATAGATTTTTTATGTGCTGCATCGTTACTCGTTACTAGGGGTGTCAAAATGATCGATATCAGTTCAGTAATAGATCATAAACGGTTATTACGTGATGACGTCATTTATCTCCTATGCGCGATGTCGCAATACTATGGCGGAGGACGGAGGCGCGGTGAGGCGGCACAGCACACAAGCCGCTATTTCACTATTATGGAGAAATGTTGTAAAACTTCGCCTCTGCCTCTCTCTTTCTCACTTTGGACATTTGACCCGCTGGCCTGTTTGTAAGGTAACTTTTCCTCTCTTCTCGGCTGTTAAAGCTGTGGATCCATCCAGACACGATGTGTCTGATGTGCAAGTTTTCTCCACTGTGTCTATTACCTGTGATAATCGCGTATTCTTCCCGCCATGGCTGAACAGCGCTTCATTTCTAAAGCCCTTTCTGTTGAGCAGGTGAAAAGTAACCAATCATAAGACCTCGCCTGTCAGTGCTCAAAAAGCAGGCGGGATAATATTGACATGAGTTTATTAGCTGTAAATGCTCATGCAGTCTTCTGTGCATGAGTTTTGTTTGGTCAAATTAAAGGTACGGTTCATATATCTGACTGCTGTATTAAAGAACGAAATTGTATTACAAAAAATCCTTTAACTGTCACACCAAGACAACAGCAATAGAATTTTTTTGATTGCATTTCTCCTAATGTCGCTAATTTAACACAATCAATGCATTTTTTTTCTCAACACATCCCATAATTTCTAAAATATCAGCCTCTACCAAATGGTTAAGATGTTGGTTTATGGTAAAAGTACCAGAATTAATAAATATACTACAGAAAATATTAAGTGTAAGACAAATTTAATTAAAAACAATAAAAAAATTAAACTAAATCATAGCCATAAGCCATGAAATATTTCAGATTTTCATTAAACACAGTAATATACACACTTTCCTGTTGTTGTTTTTTTTTTTTTTACAAAAAAATCCAAATCAAGGGAATTAGTGCAACAGGATTTAGTTTGCTGGTTTAGTTTAGTTTCACGAGTGCTTCCAGAAGACAGAACTCCTGTTTATTGTGATATTAACCAATCAAACTTCAAAACTCCCAAAGTGTGAGTGTGTGTTTGTGTGTGTGTGAGTGTGAGTGAAAGTGAATAATGTGTGTAAGAGAGAAACTGTGTGATTGTACCTGTGTGTGTGTAAGAGAGAGTGTATGAGAGTGTAAAAGAGTGTATTTATATGTGTTTGTGTGTGCCCATGTATATGTATAACAACATCGGTATTACACGGATGTTATGAGGAGATGGTGAATTATGTGGATATTATTTATAAAATTTAATCACACTAAATGTTTTTTTTTTTTCAGAAAGTAAAACTACACATAATTTCCTGTAAGGTTTGGATTTAGAGGTTGGATTTGGGGTTAGAGCAATCGAAAGTACAGTTTGTAGAGTATAAAAACAATCGTAACCTATGTAATGTCCCCACAATTCACAAAAATGTGTGTGTGTGAGAGAGAGAGAGATAGCGAGAGAACTGTGTGTGTGTGTGTGTGTGTGTGTGAGAGAGAGTGTATGAATGTGTGAGAGTATACATTTAGGTGTGTGCAGGGCAGTGTACGTGTGTGTGTGTGTGTGTGTGTGTGTGTGTGTGTATGAGAGAGAGAGAGAGAGAGAGTATGTATGTGAGTGAACATGCTGAATAATCTCATCAGTGAGAGGATTTTCTGGCAAAAGGGCCTGACGTTGTGAGTTCTTGTACCATATAAACTATTTACAAAGAAAAACAGTATCATAAGCCATGTTTCTTTTCGTTCTGCTTAATCAAGTGTCCCCAAAAAAGATATTTAAAATAAACAAAACAATATGATGTCTTTTGACTTTGACTTTCTTTAATAACTACATTACACAATACTTGTACTTTTACTTTCAGTACTTGAGTAGTAAATTTTGAAATAAACTACTTGCAATACTTAAGTACTAAAAATGTTGAATACTTTAGTACTTCCACTTAAGTATGGTGCTTAAAGAGCACTTCTACTTCTACTCAAGTCAATTTTTGATAGAGTACTTGTACTTTTACTTAAGTATGGGTCTCTAGTACTTTATACATCTCTGCTTTTAACACATAAAAATACACATTTATATAAACATTTTATGTAAAAAAAGTTATATGAGGAACATATCAGTGGGCAACTTCCTTCTTTTTGCGTGTGGATCCTCATCAACGAAGCGACAGCTACGAAGTGGTTAATAATTCCCCCAAAAGTAGGGAAAGGATTAACAGAACTTTGGTATGTCAAGAATTTTTCTCTTATAAGATTAAAAGTTCATTGACAACCACTGGAGGTCGCAAGACTGAAACACCTCAAACGGAATTCGTTGATAATGTAATAAAAAGAGTGTTTGTTATTTAAATAAACATTCTACCACTTAAATATGTCTTCCAAAACCTCAAACTCCAGACATCCTTAAAATATTCAAGTGTGCAAGAGATCAAAGATGAAACAAAAAAAGTTAAGTCATGCTGAGAGCGGACGTGAGTGAGAGCATCTATCCAGTGAGCGCGCAGGTGGATCTGTGTGCACAATAGCTCGTCTGTGCCGCGCCACAGGTAGTAGCTGGACTCAGGTGTTGTAACACGACACTGAACCATGTGATCAGCAATGAGAATTTAGGAAGAAGAAGCCAGCTCGAACGTTCACTCAATACAACTGGTAAATACCAGGCGCACAAGACCACCTTTGAAAAAAGCAGGACAGGATCTCGAAGGACAATGCGTTATTATGCGCAGGACGCCGGGGTGTCGAGCTAGATTCGGTTTAAATACTTCATTTCACCAGTAAGGTGAGGCGGAAGCGACCTGTGGTGGATCTACTGGACATTTAGTTTACATACAGTCGGAAAATATTCGAGGATTATGAAGGTGAACATACAGGTAACGTTATGAGTTTGTGTTTTGTTTATGTGACACGAATTGTTTGCTTAGCAACACAAATAAGCTGGATGAATGTGCTTGTCGTGTGAAGTGGATCAAGAAAATAAACATGGTTCTATGATTAGCTGCTATACCTATATTAAACAGTTTTCATTTACATCTTGAATATGTCTAACCTGGAAATAAGTTACACAATTATATTTTTAAACCTCGTAAAGAATTCAACATGCTAATGTATTCATATTAAACAGTAATGACTTATGTTTCTGCCAAAACCTTTGTATCTGATCAATGACTTTTCATTAATGAGTGGTTGTGAAATGGTGCCATGTGTTTACTTTGGCATCACTGTATTATTTGCTCCATTTTAATTAATTGAAGATGTGAAAATTATTTAAAATGTATAATTACACACAAATCTCACAAATATAAATACTTCAATATTGATGACAAATTGTGTTTCAATATGTGATTGTATGGTATTTAAAAGCAAACATATTCTTCTCAGAAGTATTAATCCCACTAAAATAACTTTACTTTGATATAATTTTACTGTATGTATTTAGTGCTGCTGAAATCAATAATTTTATTGAGATTTAAACTACACATGAGCCACACAGCAAGAAAAACCATAATTAATTCTTTTTCAAGGCAAGTTTATTTGTATAGAACATTTCACACACAATGGTAATTCAAAGTGCTTTACATAAACGAGGATAAAAGAAACGAGGATAAAAGCAATGAAAAATGGAATCCGGGTGTGAATTTCAGTGGGGGTTTGGTGGGGACGGACCCCCCACCTCCCCAATTAAGGTGTGATCCCCCCAAAAGGACACCAAACCAAGATGTATGAGGGGGTCCCTTTGAATCTGAGAAAAAGTTCAATCTAATCTGTATTTAAAAAAATAAAGTTAATAATTAAAATAATAGGCATTCATTTGACTACCCTTTAAACGGTTCATACCATTGTGAATCAGTCTAAGCGAGGAAAAAAAATCATTAAACAGTTTAAAACCGGCAGATTTAGGGCACCATAAGAGTTCACAAGACTGATTTCTCATAAAATAGATGTTTGTTTCTACATTAAGGCAAAATTAGATGTGTAGTTTGTATAGTTTGACCTAAAGTAAGCCGAAAATAGCTAATTAGGTCAGAATATACTAAATATCTCACAAAGCTCTGAAAATTTAAATGTATTTTATCAATAAGTAAGATGTAGTTTAAATAAATACATACATTTGAAGCATGTATTACACAAAATATTATTATCGAAGATGCCCCCCTCCCATCATCAATAATTCACACACTGGACAAAATAGTGTGATCTGTCATTCATACACACTTACACAGTGTTCAAAGGACACAGCTAAACAAAAAAAAAAAAAAACTCACTCCCAGTTACAGATAGAATCTTTGAAACTCACCAGTGAAAGGGTTAATAATAGAAGGAACGAAGCGGTGTTATAGTTACTTTGCATTGCAAGACTTAAGACATGTTTTTATTCACTCGCCTTTTTCATGTATAGCTAAACTACAAAAAAAGCTTTTCTTACTCATTTTGTCTCGTTTCCAGTCCAAATATTAAAAACAAATTTTTAATTAAGATTACTAGACAAGTAAAATGGCATGAGAAACTTAAGTGATGCTTATCTTCTGTTTGAGATTATATCTCATTAAGATTATTTTTCTTACCACATTGACAAATAATTTAGCTTGTTTTAAGCAAACAATCACTTAATTTGGAGGTGTTTTTTTTTTATAAAACAAGACATAATTTCTTATGCTACTTTGTGTCTAGTATGTATTTTGATTTAAGATTTTTTTAGATATTTAGATTGAAAACAGGACAAAACTACTAAGTTTTTAAAATTATTAATAATATAACAGCTTAAGAATGTTCAAGGACAGCATGTTTGTGCACTTTCTAAAGGTTTTAGTTCTGTTGTTGAATTAAGGGTTGGAAATGAATGCTCTTTTTAAAAATCCGATTCATCGGTTAATCAAAAAAAATTGACAGATTATTAGATTATTAAAATAATTGTTAGTTCCAGCCCCACTGAGAATTATTAATTTTGTAGAAATACATTGGATGTAAAACAAATTATAAAAAGACTTTTTGACATGATATATCCCCATAGATCATTTTACAAAAATACTTTTGACACATAAAGAGCTCCACTGATACCTTGGTCCATGGTTGTATCTTTGAAAATGTTGTAAAATTAAATACTATCTTTCCCATTTTCCAGTGAACCAGTGCATAGACCAATGTCTTTTTTAATTTCTATTTTATTCCGAAATTTAATATCCGAGATCATAACCAAAAAAAAGAGTGAGCTGAATAGTTCCCTATATTAAAACAGTTCCTTTCTGGTTGTGGTTTTGCATTTTAAACTAGTAAACGATCAGATTTGCAGAGCAGTTTCAAATTCTCTAACAGACGTTTTCACTCTTCTTTTGCAGCTTGCAAGAGGCAGATAGGACTGTTTTTATTCTTTGATCCTGGAGATGATTTATTGATCGCTCTGCTCCACCCTACCCGGAGCATCAGCCCCTTCTGGTTGAGGGTAGAGGTGCAGATTGAGCCCATCCCGGAGATGATCCAGCAGGTTGGGCTGTTGGCAGGGAGTTTTCTGCTGCTGCTCGTCAGGAATGTTTCGGCGCAGGGTGAGTCAGTCAGTCAGTCAGTCCTGTCCGAAACTGAACTTTCAGAGTGTCCTGGTTATGATTCACTGTTCAGGCTCACTGCGTTCGAACAGCTTAATCTCAACGCAAGATGTGGGGAACACTCCTTTAACTTATTTAGTACTAAACTGTGTCTGGAACACTTCAGGCAAGCTCGAGCATGTCAGTTTTCTGCAAAAACATTTTAGGTATTGTCAGGAGGTCATAAATGGTACTCAATAGTAAGATTAAAAAATAAATAAATTATATATATATATATATATATATATATATATATATATATATATACACACACACACACACACACACACACACAGAATATATTATAACTATTTATTGTAACTGTATGTGGAGTATGTTTGAGGTAAATGTATAAGGGGTCACCGAATTGACTCTAGTTAAAGGAATGAAGCGGATATGCCAATATGGTGATAATTCCGCATGGTTAAAATTACCATGAAACAGAACTTAAGATAGTCTTTTTCCCTAACATAGACATCCCAAATCATACACTCAAAAATAAGATTTATTCAGTTTGCATATAATATTTATATGAATTTTGTATTACATGCTTTTAACATAAATGAACAAATAAACTTTGTGATTTAATATTTGTTAGTTAAACAAGTGAGACATATAAGAACAAGATTTGTATAATAATATTAATATTTTTGTTATGTGTTTTAAATGCTTTTTATTAATTTATCTATTGTTTGGAGAATGAAGCTGTGTCAATGTTGCCCCTGAACATAAAGTAAAACAGTCGCATAGAATTTAACCTGTTGGACTTTTTCTACAGCTAGATGTATTGTACCACATTAAATAAATATATTAGTATGGGGCGGCATGGTGTCTCAGTGGTTAGCACTGTCACCTCACTGCAAGAAGGTTACAAGAATGTTGGAGTTTTGGTTGTGCCAGTTGGCATTTCTTTGTAGTGTTTGCATGTTCTCCCCATGTTGGCATTGGCGTGGGCTGTATAAGTTACTGACAGTATAATAACCTTGGTTAAAAATTCCACAATTTCATGGTATTGTGATTACTACTGATTACTCTAAAATATACTCTTTTTTAAAAAAAAAAAATATATATATTTTTTTAAATGTATTTATTTTTTTAAATGTCTGGGGGTTGTTACAGCTTTGTCAGCTATAACAAGCTGTCTGTATAAACACACACACACACACATAGACACACAGCATCACGCTGTCTTTTATTCACACACATACACACATAGACCGCACCAAACAGCTTGCTCGCTCGGGAGCGATATTGTGAGACCCCCCACCAAATTACACCAGAGTTACCAACCACTCCCGCGCTTTATTCGGAAATTTATTCCCACGACGCATGAAATCTGGTCGGGTGCAGACCTATATCCAGAAGTATCGCTGTAATAGCCGAGCGGAAAAGAGAGGCGAGGAAAAGTCATGCCAGCAGCCGAGAGGAAAAATTACGCCAGCAGATGAAATGGGCCACAGTGAGAGAGAGAGAGAGAGAGAGAGAGAAATTAGTTCACTTTCATTTCCTCAATCGCAGAGAAATAGGGGCTTCTGCTGTGTCAGTGAAAGACTGTCCAGAAAACACACACACACACACACACACACACACACGCAGTGAAATTGTGCACAGTTTCTGCGTTTTTAAGTAGCCTGGTGTGTTGTAATAAACCGGTCATGATTATTACTGAGGGCGAGGCGGTGGCGCAGTAGGTAGTGCTGTCGCCTCACAGCAAGAAGGTCGCTGGGTAGCTGGTTCGAACCTCGGCTCAGTTGGCGTTTTTGTGTGGAGTTTGCATGTTTTCCCTGCCTTCGCGTGAGTTTCCTCCGGGTGCTCCGGTTTCCCCCACAGTCCAAAGACATGCGGTACAGGTGAATTGGGTTGGCTAAATTGTCCGTAGTGTATAAGTGTGTGTGTGGAACCCAGAGATGGGTTGCGGCTGGAAGGACATCCGCTGCGTAAAAACTTGCTGGATAAGTTGGCGGTTCATTCCGCTGTGGCGACCCCGAATTAATAAAGGGACTAAGCCGACAAGAAAATGAATGAATGAATGAATGAATGAATGAATGATTATTACTGAACCGATACCGAATTGTCTGCGTTTGCATCGCGGTGCACCAAAGAAACAATTCATTTTGACACCCCTAAAAACATTATGCGAGCCGTGTAGTTTGTCCTAAATTATATAATTCGAAAATCAGTATGCGAGATATACCTAGATGACTTACTACTTCTTGTGAGATTCTGAAGTGTGCATCCAATGGACACTACGTGATCCCATGATGCAGCGTGAGAGAATTTATGATTGGGAGTGAAGTGACGAAACTGACGATGGTAGATCATGTGATGATGACAAAATGGCATCTGTAGTATGTCCAAGTTCCATTCATACTACTCATATTAGGGCTTAAAATAACCTTTTTGCTTGGTAGCACCGGTGCTCCTAACTTAAAAAATGTAGGCGCACCAGACAACATGTAGTCGCAGCCACCAAAAATCATTTAAACAGCACGTTTTATATTAACAGATTCTATTATATATTCAACACTAATAACAAGTAATAAATAAACAAAAATCTGCATGCGCTCACCGGCCAGCTGCACGAATGTACTGCTTGGCGTGAATGAGATGAACTGATATGTCTGATATTGCACAGATGATATTGACATATAACTTATTATATGCATATGTCATCTTAATTGCAATAACGGTCTTTTCATGAGCTGCAATATTAGTGTCATCTCAGAGAATGCATGCTTGATGGTGATTCCATGGAATATCAGTTGCACGACTGACAGCATTGTGACGATTAAATAATGTTAGAACATCTCGTGCTTAATGTGAAGATTCTGTGGCAAACACTGTTCCCTGAAAACTCCGTTCCACGTCCGGCTTTATAGTGAATGCTTTAGTCATTTTCATAGCAGACTTTAAACACTGGAAGTCTTTTATCCCCTCTTTGAAAAGTTTATATGGTGGATTGACATTCATGACACGATCACTAATCAGACGTGTCATTATTTGTAACTTTAGGTGGTTTCTAAAACTACATCTGTCAGTGTTGTGTTCATTCTCTCGTATCAGAACTGACAGCTGACATTAACCAATCCATTCTCGTTCTGTTCTAGCGCAGTGAGCCAATAAGAAGAGCTTTGTTTACAGCAGCAAGTTGACATGTCAACTGTTTAAACCATTCCTGACCGCTGCGTTTGGGGTTTTTAGGTGCAAAGATGCGTAATGGGTGAATGCCTTCTAATTCTGCGCATGTGGTGAACATTTTGCTGTGAAAACTGGTCGCACGACAACAATTATATGCACTTGCACTAATGCTCCGAAATAAATTTTGAGGTTGCATAGATAAAATTCGGCCGCATATGCTACCAAAACGGTCGCAATTTCAAGACCTGCATATTTATACTGTATAGAACGTACTTTTCTTACGGTCGAGTTGTAAATTTTAATTTAAATGTAGAACCTACTGAATGGTAGGCGATTTCTAACGCAGCCAATATATTTTATTTAAAGAAACATTTAAAATATTTTGGAACAGTAATTATGTCATGAATAATTCAAATGAATTATTGACTTCTGCTGTCTTCATTAGTTTCAAAAACACAGATTTCTTTACAATTAAAAATGGCCTCTTTGTATAGCTTTTCTGCTGGAGATACTTGTCCTATAAAACAAACAAACGTGAATATTAAAATCTGAACATTTTCAACAGAAAATTTTGGCAGTTTTAAAACCTTGACTTTTCCAAACTGCAATATACCTTAAAAACGGTTATCATGTCATGTCTATATTAGTGTGGGTTTCCTCCCGGTTTCTCCCACAGTCCAAAAATATGCGCTATGGGTGAATTGAATACTAAATTAGTGGATGTAGTAAATGACTGTTGTGTGTGAATGAGTGTGTTTATGCAGTCATTGCGTTTGGGAACAGGGATGAGGTTCTCAAGGTGAAATCATATCTTGGCTTTAAGGTTCAAACAACAAAAAATAAGGTCAATCTTGGTAGGACTCTGGAATCAGATCTGTGTTTCAATAGTCATGTCAGAGCAGTTAGCAAATGAGCATACTTTCATCTCAAAAAATTGCAAAACTTAGATGCTTTGTTTCCAGTGAAGACTTGTTCATGCTTTTATCAGCAGCAGGGTGGATTACTGTAACAGCCTCCTCACCGGCCTTCCCAAAAAGACAGTCAGACAGTTGCAGCTCATCCAGAACGCTGCGGCCAGGATTCTGACCAGAACCAGAAACTCCGAGCACATCACACCTGTCCTCAAGTCTTTACACTGGCTCCCAGTTACATTCAGAATAGATTTTAAAGTATTATTACTTGTCTATAAATCACTAAATGGCCTAGGACCTCAGTACAGTATTACAGTATTACAGATATGCTGACTAAATGCAAACCCAACAGATCAACAGATTAGGATCATATAAACTAGAAATTACAAGAGTTCAGTCAAAGCAGGGAGAATCGGCTTTCAGCAACTATGCCCCTCGCTGCTGGAATCAGCTTCCAGAAATGATCAGATGTGCTCCAACATAAGGCACGTTCAAATTAAGACTGAAAACACATCTGTTTTGCTGTGCCTTTACTGATTGTGCACTGTGATATGTCTGACAGATCGCACTATTGTTCTTTTTCACTGTTTTATAACCTGTTTTTAACACATTTTAATCTGTTTTTAATCATTTTTATCAATTGTTTTTATTTTCTTATACTTGTCTTTTTATACCCGTGTATGTAAAGCACTTAGAATTGCCACTGTGTACTGAAATTTACTATATGAATAAACTTGCCTTGCCTTTTCCCCAGGACTGGGTTGCAGCTGGAAGGGCATCCGCTGCGTAAAACATATACTTTTAATAGTTAGTGGTTCATTCCACTGTTGCGACCTAAATAAATAAAATATAAAGGTTACAAACAGTTAATTAAAAACTTTATTTTTATTAAGTATATTTTTGATTTGTAGTGGCTCCTTGATGCCCATAAACGAGATATAATATCCCAGAAATGGAGGTGTCTCCTGCAAGTCATTTTTCATCTTAGCATAACTTTTTGGCACATTAATCATGCACCACTCGCTCTTTGATTTCGCATAACTAACACCTCCCACATGGTCTTTATCTTTGTATAACGAACTCCCAGCAAACTACTTTGGCTAGGTTGGAGTGTATTCTATCATGACTACATCTGATTGAAATGGTTTCTGAAAAAAATACAATGTAGGCTGGTGCATGATCAAATTTGTTTACGTTCCTTCGCAAAACATATTTGCAAAATAATGCAAACATCTTTGAGAGGGAACGCAAAAACGTAATATGTTAATATATATATATATATATATATATATATATATATATATATATATATATATATATATATATATATATATATATATATATATATATAATTTACCATATTTGTAATTTACCATAATAGTAGTTCATATAACACTATATTTTGGCAGGCAAATTTGGGTCAGGTATCAGCTGTTGACGAAAAGACTCAATAAAAAGCCACAAAAAATATTTATTAAAATATTTATCAGCAACAACAAAAAAATTAATTCCCACACGAATTTTGGAGTTTCATTCCACTGAGGTGACTCTGATAAGGGACTAAGCCGAAGTAAAATGAACAAATGAACACAATTTTACACTTTAAAGTGAAATCATTTAAAATGTAATTATTGTGGTATTTGTTTTAGAAAAAAGTGAAATTAATAAAACTTAAATTTAAACAGTTCTAAATATAAATTGGACTTCATTATATTGATGTCAAATTTAGTTTAAATATATCCACTTTCCTATTTTATACGGGTGATAACCGTGTTCAAGGTATACAGCGGTTTGGATAAGTCAAGGTTTTAAAACTGTCAAGATTTTCTGTAATACCATTTCTAATGTATGAATAAAAATGTTTTTATTTTTTTGTCGTCTTTTAGGACAACAGTATCTCCAGCGGGAGAGATATCCAAAGATGTTGTTTTAAATTGTGAAATTGTGTAAATGAAGACAGAAGTCCATAATTCATTTGAATTATTTAGCCTGACATGTTTACTGTTCCAAAACATTTAAAATGTTTCCCAAATTAAAATATATTGTGTACAAAGGGTAAAAAGTTTTTCACACATTTAAAAAGAATATATATTAGAGCAGTAATCTCAATACCGTGATATTTATATCCAAGGTTGTCATACCATCAGAATCTTATACCATGCCTACTGCACAAAATGTTTATTTTGCTTCTGATTTTTAGCAAAAAACTAGTTTTGTAGGATTTTTTACATCCATACAGGGTGTGAACCATAAACATATTCAGCAAATTTTCTGCTGTGCTGAAACACAAACATGTGCCACTTGATTAGTCCGGCAACAACTTCTTTTTCCTTCTTTAAAGTTATCTTTGCACTTTTGCCCTTGAGGAATTGTTTACTCCTGTAAATGATTAACATATTTTTCTCTCTCCTCCCACTCTCTCACTCTCTCTTTCCCCTCCTTTTTCCTCACTTTCATAGCTGTTAATCAGCATGTTTAATCACTGATTTGTCAGTTTGTACCTTTATTTGTTCTCTGACCCTCTAAAATGCATCTTGTCTCAGTGCAGTGATCACATCTTGGGATTTTACACTGTAGAAAAAAAAAATCAAATGGATTTGTTGTTGCTTACAAAACTGAGACTCATTACATTTTTGATGCTATATTTTAAATTGTTTCCAAAAATGGGTGTTTCTTTTCAAACCCATTATTTTTTTGAGCCGTAAATCTCAATATCAACAGCAATTTGTAATGTGCATATCTCTTCTCTTATCTCACAGTTTAGAATATCTGTTTTCAGATATTTACTGTCAAATGTGTGTCTGTGTGCTTGCTGCAGAGGTGTTTTATCCACTAAATTATTAACCAAGATGTTTTGATAGTGATTATTTATAATATAATGAATCTTTAACTTTCAATATTAATATGAGTTATGATTATATGAAAAAAAATATTCAGAATACAAGCAAATGTCATAAATGGCCAATAAAATATTGTTAGAAATGTAATTGTTACTGATTTAACTGTGAAAACATATTTGAAAATTGTGCAAACATATATTTATAAGCTAGATCTATATTGTTGAATTAATATGACTCTTCTTATTGAATTATATATTGTGTTTCGGTAGTGAAAATTTTGGAGTGAGAAAATGTTCCAAAGCTTTCTGAAGATGCAATATAAAAATTAACTGCACAATTACCAAAAAGGTATACATTGGGTAATATGCAGCATAGAAGCATAGAAAATGTCCAGGAAAAAACAAAACTCTGAATTTGAATCAATTCAGTAGAATTGCCAAAATGATTTTTAAACTGTTAGATAGGGAAATTTTCATACAATTATATGCATGATTTATATACAACATTTAATGCTACATTTTTTACAATCATTTTTTACCTGTTCAAAGTATTTTCTAAATTATGTAGTGATAAAAAACATATTCTTAAAATTTACTTTGTAAATACCTTTAAATGTAATGTCAAAAAAATAAGAAAGTTTTAACCTGAATTTATAAAGACTTTTATAATAGCAGTCTTTAAATGACTGCTTATTTAATTAAACAGGGATTCATTTGCAAATATAAACTGTATTTAAGAAAAATTGTACTGCAGAAAAAAAGTTTGGAATTATTATTATTTTTTTTATGTGTGTGTAGAATGTGGTTTTGCAATGTCTTGAATGAATGCAGCATATTGTGCTCCATTTTTTAAACGGAATAAAGGAAATGGAGAAAACGGCCGTTTTTCCGTTTTTCTTTTGCTCACGAGAAAACGAAAAAACAAGATTTTGACTGGATTTTCGTTTTTTGGTTTAGGGTAGGAAAACGGATAAACGACTTTAAAATTCATTTTACACATGTAGGCGGTGCTGAAACGCCCACTTTCCTCTAATTGGTCAACCAAATCTGCGCTCGTGACGTCACCCTCAAAATAAAAGCCTTACACGCAGGCTTTTAATTATTATTATTTAATTATATATTAACTAAGTTTACATATTCTTTCATTTGAACCACACACAGTTAGCAGGCTTACATTCATTGCGTATGTATGAATTAAATAAAAACGTAAATCAGCAGTATTCTTAGACATTTGTCATTAAAATAAGGTCATAGTTCACTGCCAAGCTTCTTGCTGCTGTGCACCTGATGCAGAGCAAAGATAGCCATTTCCGAGGAGCACCTGGTTTGCATGATTATTTCAGAGCAAGGGCTTTATAATAATAATAATAATAATAATAATAATAATAATAATAATAATAATAATTATTATTATTATTATTATTATTATTATTATTATTATTATTATCAGTTACTAGTGTTTTTATTGTTTGGTGTGTTTTTTTCCCCTTCTATTTAATAGTTGTTAGCAGAACCAGAATAAGAACACTTTGGGCCCTGCTATAAAAACAAAGGGTACCATTTGTTTTCATTTATTTCTTCCTATTTTAATTATATATTGTAATTATTTATTTGATAATTAATACTATTTTATTGCAACGCCAAAGTAGGCCTGTCTTATTATTTTTTTTATTATTAAATTTGCTGTTATTGTAGGCTAGATGGCAGGCTTTAAATATTTTAAATAACATTTACTCATAACCTTACTAATTCGAGAGCCGAACCTAAAAAAGTTTAAGTGCAATAAGCCTGTACAATAAAGGGAGCCGCAATGCATATTTCTAGCGCATTCTTTCACTCAACAATTATTGCTGGAATAATGAAATAAATTTCAAATTAACTAATTAAACACATTATAGTTGATAAGAAAATTGTGTCTAGTAGTTCCGACAAACAGATGAGCTCGCTACATGTGAGTTGCGCTAATAATTTGACATTTGCTCTTCTTGAGAAAGTGCTACAGCGGGCCCTGCTATTTCACATATAAGGTTAGTGATACGTATTTTAAATTAGTATTGCACATTATTCATTCATTTTCTTGTCGGCTTAGTCCCTTTATTAATCTGTGGTCGCCACAGCGGAATGAACCGCCAACTTATTTAGCAAGTTTTTACGCAGCGGATGCCCTTCCAGCCACAACCCATCTCTGGAAAACATCCACACATACACACACACTTATACAGTACGGACAATTTAGGTAGGCTAATTCACCTGTACCGCATGTCTTTGGACTGTGGGGAAAACCGGAGCACCCTGAGGAAACCCACGCGAACGCACTACACTACTGAATTAGACACACAATCTAAAAAAAAAAACTTGATGCTTATTTACATTATCTAAAGTCATTTCTTACGAGGTAGGATCTGTTGTTGTATTATATAGCCTATTTTCGTTTTAATATGCAAATAATTTTCTTTAATTTGTAATAGGCCTATTGTCCCTCATTGCATAAAATAACCAGCCTTTGTATTCAATATGTTTGTAAATTGTCCATCCAGTTTGACGCAAGCTAAACAACATTTTGGCCTGTTTTGCTTATTAAATGAGTGATTTTCACGGAGAAACAAATCATCCATCCACACAGTTTTGTATAGGACCTGTGTGAACAAAAATATACACTTCATCAAAGCCTATAGGAAAATGTATCTGTTTAGAACCAATTTTGTGTTTCATAATTAAAAATATTAAAAATACAATAAAAAAAAAAGGAATAACATTTGAAGTGCAATGCTTCAAAGATCCAATACGCTGCATGCAGAGCCAAAACAAAAACTAGTTTGTTTGTTTAATAAAATAATAATATGAAATTAAAGTGAAATAGTTCCATAACCTGTATTATAACTGTAGTCACCCTAGATGACAAATCATCCGTTGCGCCAGTTGTGTCAGTTTCACCTTTAATCAAGCATGTGCCAGAACCAAATAAGAATATTTACAGATTACCTCGGAATGAGACCTCGGTCTGTGAAGGATGCAGAACACAGAAACTCGTTGAGAATGGAGATGCATATTAGATGTTTTATATCCCTTTAGATATTGTAAATAAACAACAAGTTTTTATAGAGATTGTGTCATGTCTTTTCTTTGACGCACGCGATGAACAGCCCCGAAAAGGCGCCTTTATTTAGCCTGTAGCCTAAATAATAGTTTAGATTTTATAACATATAATGTTCCATTACTTTAAATGTATAATGTTTTTTAATATTTATGGATTATATAAAATATATAGTTTATATAAATGCGCTCTGATCATTCAAGGATCATAATGCGTTGCATATTCTTCTTATTCTTCATTAGGCTTGATCCGTAAATTGTGTATTTTATAAACTGATCGTTTATAAGGACTAAGCTATTAATAACTGTAATTCCTCGAATGGAAAAGTCTTGATTAAAGAAAAAGAGAACTTAATTCGACATATGCATATAGTGCGCTTATTTCTGCGCGCATCGCGCGCTTTACCGAATTACCTTTTTTATTTTTTTATGCACTATAAATGCATCTGGCAGCACCGAAAAGAGCAAATGCCAAGTTATTAGCGCAGCGCACAGACAGCTAGCTCGTCTAGTCTGAACCAGGGGTTTTCAAACTATTCATTGCACACCGATCCCATTGCATTTTATTTAGGATAAACCACTTATTTAAAATTAATTAATTAAAAGGTTGCCTGCGTACTCTCCAATACACCACTGAATTATAGTGTCATAATATTTAATAATTATAATTAAGATAGACACTTGACCTCCATTTAATAAACAATTTATTTGCCATACTCTGTTAATTTGAAGTTTAAAGTTTAAATCATTTATGGTAAACTTAAATTATTTAAAAACTTAAAAAGACTTAAATTTAGTTATTTAAGACATTTTAGGTCATAAGTTTACATACATTGACCGTTGCATTTAGTAGGCCTATTCTGGTCTAAATAAGCTTTTTGCATCTAGGGTGTTTACACACACAAATTAAGCAGTTTATACGTACATTTAATGTTACTTTGAAATTACTTTTGATGCAATAAATAATCCTAAATAGTTGAAAGTGTTAACATATTCTTGAAATGTAGTTATTTTATAACTATGAAATTTATTACTAAACAAAGTGAATCATTATGAATTTGCCAAGAAATAATCCACTTTACCACTGTAAAGCAATGCCCCACACTCACTAGAACGGTAGAACCTGGACTGTATGATATGTTCTGTATGTAAAATAGAGAAAATAAGCAAGATGCGCAGTCTCATGCAGCCTCAGTGAAATATAGCGCGTCACAGCAATGAACTAAAAATAAAACCACCCTTGAAATGCTGGCAATCTTAATTTTTTCAGCCTACACTGACTGAGAATAATGTTGCACTATTTTGTTAACAAATAATTAGAATGTTTTTTTTTTCCTTCAACACATTCATCATTACTTTTGCCTGTGCAAGTTTTTTTCATCTATTTTCAAGTGCAAGATGCCACTTTGGGTGGCACCAGCACACTCTGCCACACCTGTGGCTATGTCCCTGCTACAATAATAATAACAACAACAATGACAAAATAATAACAAAAAATAATAATAATAAGACAGGCCTACTTTGACGTTGCAATAAAAAAGTATTAATTATCAAATAAATATTTACAATAGGCTAAAGGCATATATTAAATTAAAATAGGAGAAAATCCAATAGAAACAAATGGTACCATTTATTATAGCCCCATGCAGGGTCCAATGTGTTCTTACAACCATTGAATAACTAAGTAAATAATAATAATAACAATACTAATAATAATAGGCCTAATAATAATAATAATAATAATAATAATAATAATAATAATAATAATAATAATAATAAATTATTATTTTATACAGAGTAGGCTATTATTTAGGCCTACAATAGCTCTGAAACAATCATGTAAACCAGGTGCTCCTCGGAAATGGCTTTCTTTGTTCAGCATCAGGTGCACAGCAGCAAGAAGCTTGGCAGTGAACTATGACCTTATTTTAATGACAAATGTCTAAGAATACTGCTGATTTACGTTTTTATTTAATTCATACATACGCAATGAATGTAAGCCTGCTAACTGTGTGTGGTTCAAATGATAGAATATGTAAACTTTGTTTATATATAATTAAATAATAATAATTAAAAGCCTGCGTGTAAGGCTTTTATTTTGAGGGTGACGTCACGAGCGCAGATTTGGTTGACCAATTAGAGGAAAGTGGGCGTTTCAGCACCGCCTACATGTGTAAAATGAATTTTAAAGTCGTTTATCCGTTTTCCTACCCTAAACCAAAAAACGAAAATCCAGCCAAAATCTTGTTTTTTCGTTTTCTCGTGAGCAAAAGAAAAACGGAAAAACGGCCGTTTTCTCCATTTCCTTTATTCCGTTTGAAAATGGAAAACAAATGAACAAATGCGTATGTATAAATTAAATAAAAACGTAAAGCAGTATTCTTAGACATTTGTCATTAAAATAAGGTCATAGTTCACTGCCAAACTTCTTGCTGCTGTCCTCCTGAACCCATGTGGTGATACCGCTTCTAAATAAATGCGATACTTGATTCAGTGCAGCCTGAGCAATCTGAGATTTCGGTAGTTCAGTTTAGGCTTGTGCTTTGTCTTTTACACACTAAACTTCCTCCAGATTCCTTGAATTTTTTATGTTATGCACTGCTGATGGTGAAATATCCAGATGTCTTTCTTTGAGGAACATTGCTTTAAATATTTCAATAATTTTCTCACGTATATGTAAGGAAAATGGCGATCCTCAGCCCATCTTTGCTTCTAAAGGACTAGAGCTTTCTTGGATGCTGCTTTTGTACCAAATCATAATTACAAACACCTGTTGACATCACCTTTTTAAAATCACATCATTATTTACCTAATTACTAGCCCTAAATTGCTTCTAACCCAATTTTTTGAAATGTGTTCAGGTCTGAATGACAGGATTTATATTTGCAAATGAAATTAAGTTGACCAGACAAAACGTGAAATATTCTGTTCATATTGTCTGCAATGAAGTACAAGTCAAAGTAAATTTGGAAATCACTACCTTCTTTTTTTAATTAGTGTTTTCCATACTCTCTCAACTTTTTTTTCTGATTTGGGGCTGTATTTATACAAATATTACAGTGCATTGTAAAAAAAAAAAGCTATATTTAGCTGAATAGATTCTACTCTACATCATATGACATTAAGACTTGATAAATGACAAATGCACTAGAAGAATGTTGATGAACTTAAAATGGCCATCATGGTTTCCTTTAGTGCGTACTGTTCCGGTTTAGTCCCTAATTAATGCCTGCTTAGTCACTCCAGTGGGAGTTTCCGTTGTATCTCTTAAAAACTAGTTGTGAGCTCCTTAAATCAACTTTGATCAAGTCTGTCAATTTTAAGTTCACTTTAGAATTCCCATGAGGGAGGCTTGGGCGGTATCCAAATTTTGATACCGTCAAACCTCCTCCATATTTTACCCGTTATCCGGTATTACCGTGCATAAAAAAAAAAATTATAATGTAAGGCTCAGACAGCGTCACCTGTTTGTCTTATTTGTATTCTTCTGCGCAGAACACACCTTTTATCCGCACGCAGACACACACACACACACACACACACACACACACACACACACACACAGAGAGAGCCAAGCGACGCACAACACCCCTCTCTCTCTTTCTCTCTCCCTCTTTCTCTCTCTCTCATTTTTTATTCTCACACACACACACACACACATAGAGAGAGAGCATTGCTTGCGTGCTCGCTCACTTTCAAATTACACCATTGTTACCGACTGCTCCTGCGATTTATTCGGAAATTTACTCCTGCACCACAAAAAATCTGGACGGCTCCCGCGGTTCAGCAGCGGGAATACAGAGAGCTGTAATGGGGCTCGAGTCGAGCCCGACAGGTACATTTTGGTTGACAGCTTTTTAAAAGCCTGAAGCCGTTTACAGACCGACATTATACAAATGTGCACATGCGCACAGCTCTTTTGCCTTTTTTTCCAAGAATGAGTCATTTATATGTTTTAACATAATTTATTCGTAACAAACGTAGGCCACTTGGAAGTTGAAACAAAGAAGTAAAATAAGTCCTCTGTAACATCGTAACATCTCAGCATTCTAAATAGGTCGAGGTACATGCACTTAGCCTTTTAAATTGGCCAACACACCAATGAAAGGAAGTCTTGCACAACAAATTAAAATAAAATAAATTCTAAATGATGACGGGTATTTTGGCAATAACGAAATTAAGATAAAGGCTGTGCAAGATTTGTTTTGCCACTTCTTTTCACAATCTGGCTTTAAGGCGACGGTGAAGCTGAATATTAAAAGAATAATGCCAACATTAGCCTGTATACATTATGAATATGATCATATGGGTTAATTAATATTCATTTATAATTTAAAAACCCTTTTCTCACCAAGATTAGGCTACGTGTTTTTGTGGAGAAACATTATTAAATCCACTGGCTTTAGCGCAGTTCTGCACTTAGGATGGTGCGTCCAGCAGCACTGACCACCCTTTCTGTTCTGATCTGGCTAATTTTGCAAGATTTGTAAAATTAAAAGTTTAAAAAATAAACTTTAAAAGTTGAACTTTAGAAGTTGAACTTTAAAAGTAGGATTTTGTTTTCATCTATTTAGAGTGCTGAGATGTATGTTACAGGGATATCCATTTAATTTTCCATGACAGCATTATCAATGTTGCGAATCACCTCGTCTTTTTACCTGTCAGCTTGCGGTTTAGCGCTCTACCGTAATACGCAGTGTATAAGCGACCGCCGAAATACCTTGGCGGCTAGAATGACCATTCCTTCTGAACTAGTGACTGGCTTGACTAGTGACTTTTTTACTTCTCCGTCATCATTTGTTTCATCTTTGCAGGGATGGATTTTAATGCAAGCATTTGAATTTTTTCGGGTCCCGCTGGGTTCGGGCAAAGATCTTTATGCGCTATACGCTCTAATGCAGACCTCTAGTTCATATTTACCATGTCTCCCTTCTCGTTCAGTCGAAACCGGAAATACTGCCAAACTGCAGGTCACTTCAGAACGCGACTCGTCACTTCACCTCTTCCTCTCATTCTCTCTCTTTCTCTCTCACTCTCCTCCACACTGTCCCATTATAACATACGTTGTAGGGATTAAATAAAGGATATTTAATATTTTATGATGGTATAACGGTATTGAAACTGACACCGTTGCTATTTTTAGATCCTGCAGTATACCATAATACTGTAATACCGCCCAAGCCTACCATGAGGAATAAGTATTCATAAGCTTGTGATTCAGTATTGATTAATTTGAAAATAGATATTGTCCAATTTTATTGTTTACAACATTTGTTAGTAAAATTGTGCTATTAAAGATCAAATTGTATTAAATACTTACTTTTTTTCTGCAGCAGGTCTTCTTTAAGGTAAGTTAACTGAAAGTGTATAATAACTTGTATATTACCATCCACTTTTTCCTAAACTCTGTCTAGTCAGTGATACTGATGAATACTGTCGATTGACTAACATTAGATGAAATACGTACAAGATATTAACAATACATGTGTTCAAAAGTATGTGCACAGCTGAGACGTGCACAACTGTGTTCTCCATCGCGTCTGCATCCAGATGGACATGGTGGACATACAGCTAATCTGACTAGACAAAGTTTAATACTAGCAGTCGTAACATAATCAGATGGGAAATGTGGATGGTAATACACAAGTTATTATACAGTTTCAGTTAACTTACCTTAAAGAAGACCTGCTGCTAGCCATTAGCTCTCTCCTGTCACGGAAGACAATTCCAACTGCGTGAAAATGTAATGGGCGTGGCCACCTGTGCCCTCAATCAAGATGACCAATAGAATAAGGTGTTTCATAAGATCCCGCCCACTGAGCTGCAGTTTTCAACTCGCAAAACTTTTCAACTCAAAAGCAAAGATTTTAGATCCGCAAAAATGAAACAAAACCGAAAGCAAAATGAATGAGCACACAATGAATTAATCTGGTGGTAACTGCATAAAATGGCAATAGTTTATTTTTTGCAGTGTGATTTTTATTTATTTATTTTTTTTAAATAAATGTTTTTTATTATTTGAAATCTTTTATTTTTTAATTACATTGTACCTAGTTTTGGTCAAAAACTTCATATGTTTGTTTGAATAATAAAGGCACAAAAACAACCCAGCATTCATGGGTTCAAAACTTTTCAACTCACAAGCAAAACATTTCAACCTGGAAGCAAAGATTCTAGATGTGCAATAAAAGACAGCAGAAAAGTGAGCAAAATTAATGAGTGTGCAATGAAAATTGTGGTAACTACATAAGAGGACAATCATTGACATAAGTTCTTAAATTAAACATGTTTTTTATTTGAAATCTTTAATTTTTTAATTACTACATACTTAATTTTTCTTTAAAACTAAATATTTTTGATTAAATAATAAAGAAACAAATCTAGCTCCATAAGTAAGCAACAAGAACAACCACCTAACATCGACAATGGTGTCCGTATCCCTCAAAGTTGTTTAGAATTAGATGTTTAGAGAGAGATGTTTATTGGAGTTGCATACATTGCTCAGTTGTGAATTTTTTTTTTTTTTTTTTTAAATCTTCAAAAGTCTAAAAATCTTGACAGTTCTGTTGGTCTCATCTATCAACTTTGAGTTTTTAGTAGGGCTGCTCGATTTTGGTAAAAATCATAATCATGATTATTTTGGTCATAATTGTAATCACGATCATTCCAAACGATTATTAGTTAATTATTAGTTCTCAGCGCTCCTGAGAATTTTTTAAAAATAAATACTTCCCAAATTATGTTTAACAGAGCAACAAATTTTTACAGTATTTGCTCTAATGAAAGGCTTATTTGTTTTGTTTTGACTAGAGTAAAAGCAGATTTAAATATGTTGAAAACTCTTTTAAGGTCAATATTATTAGCCCCTTTAGTCAATATATATTTTGATTGTCTGCAGAAGAAACTACTGTTATACAATGACTTGCCTAATTACCCTAAGCCTTTGAATCACACTTTGAATTTGAATGTTTGTATTTAAAAAAATATCTACTAAAATATAATGTACTGTGATCATAGCAAAGATAAAATTAATCGTTTATTAGAAATGAGTTATTAAAACTATTATGTTTATAAATGTGTTGAAAAAAAAACTTATTTCCGTTAAACAGAAATTGGGGAGGAAAAGGGTTGCTAATATTCAGGAGGGCTAATAATTCTGACTTCAACTGCATATATTATTTTCCTCCCTGCAAAGGAAAGAGAAATCAATACAATAAAATAAAAATATGAAACAAACTGTGCTTTTAGCATCTTCACTGTAAGAAAAACACTTAAGATACAAAAGTCCTTCGGTCAAGAGCAAAGAGGGATTTTCTCGTTGTTTTATTAATCATGATAAAACAGGGGGCAGCTATTGTGCTCTGTCACTTTAATGGTTTCGCTTTCACGCGTCTTTTGATTCTTAACTCGTTTGGTTATTACACAAATGAGGGTTAATATGAATAATCACTAAACACTGCGTTTTGATACCTATTTGAAAATTAAAGCGCTCATGTTAATGACTTAAGATGTGTGTGCTCTCTGCTCATTGCAATGTGCGAATGAGACCAAGTGCTGACCGCATGCTTCTGACTGTGTCTGTGCGCCACAAACATGCACATAAGCATACGGTCTTTCGCGCTTTTAAGAGCAACAAGTGAGTATAACTGGAAAGGGGCGATAAATAATGGAATAATCGTTTATCTCGATTAATGGTTTTTCATAATCGTTAGAAGCCATAATCGAAATCGGATTTTCGATTAATTGCACAGCCGTAGCTTTTAGATCTCATTTTCTATTGGGTTCAGGTCAGGTGGCTGGCTAGGCCATTCTATCAGCTTTATTTTCTCTTTCTGCAACCAGTTGACCATTTTCTTGTAAAAATGTCCACCCTGGTTTCATCATTATCATCTGGTATTGTAGGTGCTGAGACTGAAGCAGCTAATATTAATTTACACTGATGAGGGGCAAGGCTGTTTTTTAGCTACTTAGAGATTTCAACTACTGTCTGGGCTTTCCATGCCTTTTTACACCTCCCTTTCTTCATGTACTCAATACTTTTACCTTGTCATTTCATTTTATAACACATAGCTCAATTTCTAAACTATTTAGTTTTTTTTTTGTATGTATGGATTACTTTGGTTGTTACCAACTTCTGGTGCCATTTTCAAGTCAACAACATCATCTTTTACAAATGTATTTTCTGAGAAAAACAGTGACATGTATAAACCCTGGACTGATTGTTGCTGTAAATTATATCAATTGTACTACACCATCACAGAACAGACAGCCATTTCTTAGACAAGAATATAAAATTCCTCTATTATTATAATTAATTTCTCTTTCACATGTCTTTTAGCTTCTTAATAGCTTGCACTGTGACACTGGTGCGTGTAATAGTGCTGTGACATGAAATGTGTGTGTGTGTGTGTGTGTGTGTGTGTGTGTGTGTGTGTGTGTGTGTGTGTGTGTGTGTGTGTGTGTGTGTGTGTGTGTGTGTGTGTGTGTGTGTGTGTTTTTTTTCAGGGGAAAATTCCACAATGTCCAGCTTTACGACATCCTCCCCAGAAAGTACGGTAAGTACAGATTTTTCAAGGTTTAGTTGTACGTTTCTTTCCTTTATCCATTTCTCAGCCTGTGAATTAAAATGTTTGTTTGTTTTTTTCCCTCAATTGCTAAGACACTAATACCATGCTTTTGGTATGAATTCTGTTTGAATAAATCACTTTTTCTGTGAAACCAAGATGAAGTTCATTTGAGACAATTTCTAAATCTCAGACCCTCAAATCGTATGATGAATTAGAAAGTGTACTGTTTCATATTATTGGCTATCGTTTATTTTTGTGTTGTCACAAAATTAGGGCTGCACAATATTGAAAATTTTTTACATTGCAGTATTTATTTATTCTGAGATATCAGGGTGTCTGCAGGGTCTTAAAAAGTCTTAAATTCACAGAAATATTGTGTTGTAGGTCTTAAATAGTTTTAAACAGGTCCTAATTTCTCTATGTCTAAGTAAAACTAGCCAGTCAGCCTGACACCCAATCACCAATAATTCATCTCAACTTTAAAAATATATATATATTTTTTCAAGTGTTTTTTTTTATTATTGCAAAGAGATACAATTCACAACAGCTGTCAGACTTTTTTAAAATCTATTTACTGAAGTAACTGGGCCAATAGAAAAAAATCCTTGGTGTTTAGTCTGCATAAGTCTGGATATACAGTTGAAGTCGAAATGATTAGTCCTCCTGTTGATCTTTTTTTATTACATTTTTTTCAAATATTTTCCAAATTATGTTTAACAAAGCAAGGGATATCCACAGTATTTCCGATAATTATTTTTTCTTCTGGAGAAATTCTTATTTGTTTTATTGTGGCTAGAATGAAAGCAGTTAAAAAAAAAAACATTTTAACGTCAATATTATTAGCCCCTTTAAGCTATATATATATTTTCGATTGTCTACAGAATAAACCATTATCACACAATGATTTGCAAAACTACCCTAACCTGCCTAGTTAGCCTAATAAACCCAGTTAAGCCTTCAAATTGCACTTTTAGCTGAATTCTAATATCTTGAAATTTATCTAATAAAATATTTATTGTCATCATGGCAAAGTTAAATTAATCAGTTATTAGAAATGAGTTATTAAAACTATTATGTTTAGAAATGTGTTGAAAAATATTCTTTCTGTTAAACAGATTTTTTTTTGTTATTGTTGTATCAAAGATCTAACATTGAAATAAATGTTAGTAAATACTATAATTTTAGTAAACTACTAGAGTCAATATTTTGTGGCAATTTCATAGTTGCCATAGTAATACAACAGCTTGTTAAGTGGTGACGTATAAATACTGTTTCTGGGCTCAAGCTTATGCTCTTTTGAATTGAGTAAATATTCGTTTATGACCATTTTTTAGTCATCTCACACATTAAAGTGAATTTTATATAAAATCATGGTGTACACAACAGTCTCTAGACTTTCACCTTGCTCCATTTATAAAAAAATGTATCACTTTCTGGCCATCGGATATTAAGCATGGATATCTATCTATCTATCTATCTATCTATCTATCTATCTATCTATCTATCTATCTATCTATCTATCTATCTATCTATCTATCTATCTATCTATCTATCTATCTATCTATCTATCTATATCTATCTATCTGTCTGTCTGTCTGTCTGTCTGTCTGTCTGTCTGTCTGTCTGTCTGTCTGTCTGTCTGTCTGTCTGTCTGTCTGTCTGTCTGTCTGTCTGTCTGTCTGTCTGTCTGTCTGTCTGTCTGTCTGTCTGTCTGTCTGTCTGTCTGTCTGTCTGTCTGTCTGTCTGTCTGTCTGTGGCTAAACATATTGTGTTTATACAACAGTTCGACGACATAATAGTGTATATAAAAAAGTAAATCAAATACGGAGTCTAAGAACCCTTTTTTATTAGCAACTACTTTTTTCCACTATCCACGTGCAGCTGTCGTCAAAAACATCAGAAGCCATTACTAATTCACCAACATCACTTTACGCTATAGAGAATCTTTCAAATTCTAGCTCTAATGTCTAAAGTGATGACAAAAACAGCTGATTTTGCTGACATTTTAAGATTACAGGGCAGAACGTGACATGAAATGCCATCCATCTACAGACATATCTCCTTACAGTATTAGTCTATTAAAGTCTACAGTATTTCTTTGTTGCAATCGGGATGTCACAATAATTAACCCTGAAAACAGCAGCGATAAGGAAAAACACTAAACACATAGGGGCATTTCTTCTTTCTTTCTGCCAACACAACACGCATTTCTGATGTGTGAGTCCCATCTCACACTAAATACGCCACAGTTATATGGTTTAAATACAGCACCACAACATGCAAAAGAGAGTGATCGACTTAGAATATCACTTACCAAGGTGTAGTTAGAAATTACGCCACTTTAATCTTCTAAGGGCTTATTATGCGGCCCTGTCGCCATTTTGTGGATAGACTATAGCCCCTTTAACACAGTAATACTGGTAAATATCCGGAAAATTTCCGGAACGACTTTACCGGTATATTCAAAAAAGCGCTGTTCACACAGGCGAGGACGTTACGGATATTTTCCGGAAAAAAGCATTCACACATCCATTCCAAAATACCGATAAATTCTGACATCATTCACCACAAATGAGCTTTAAACGGCTGCGCTTGTATTTGTAAACATTTGCCTAAATTACAAACTCTGTGGATGATCAATATTGTGAACAACTTTCGCAGGATCACTTTCGCATGTCGAGATGTTCATAATATGTGCGTGTGCAGGCGCTCACAGGCACACGCAAAGCTTGAAGGTAAACAAACAACGGCTTATCATAAGCATCTCATCGATGATTATTTACACAGTTGGCATAAAGAAGAACATATAAACGTGATCTGACTAACTTCTAGCAGCTAAATGTGTCTGGAAAAATATTCAAAGGTTTTTATTCTCACAAACCGCGCGGACGTAAATGCGTCTGACTGTTGTAATTTGCTAAAGCAGACGTCTCACGTCAGCACGTTCTAGACGTGCACGCGCTTATTACGGTAATCTTCCTTTTGCGTTCACACAGCGCAGCATTCCGGCAAATTGCCGGTAATGTTACAACTTCTCGTTCTGGAAAATAGCCAGAACGAATTTACCGGTATTTTCAAAAAGGACCTGTTCACACATACAACCTTTCCGGAAAATTGCCGGCAATTTTCCGGAAAGGTCTGTATGTGTGAAAGGGGCTTATGTCAACCGTCTTTGCTCAAAGACAGGCTAATGGCTGCTGACGCGCTACATTCTCAACTAAAAAATCCTCAAAAGT
Source organism: Danio rerio (assembly GCF_052040795.2). Lineage (NCBI taxonomy): Eukaryota > Metazoa > Chordata > Actinopteri > Cypriniformes > Danionidae > Danio > Danio rerio. Next base: position 51,406,171 of record NC_141023.1, read on the forward strand.
ACATTATGTTGCTCATTTGTTGAGACTCATTTGTTGAGTCTCTCCACACAGTTTGATAGAGTGCTTGGACCCAGAAGCTTAATGTCAGACTTAACAAGGGCATAGTAACAGAAACCAAATAGCCAATACTGTAGATTTCACTGCAATACACCAGTTTATTGTAGTTAAACTAAAGTGTACAACAGTATTTATTAGAGTTTATTAATTCACTAGTTTGAATACTACAGTATGCAGTAGAATTTATTATCAGAGTGTTCTAGATACTATAATACACACAGTGTAATCATCCACACTGTTGTATTTATTTCTGAATTTTTAAATTAAATTTCCACCTTAAAGTCTTGGGATTCTTTGGCATGTCATAGTCTGAAAACATCAGATTTTTCCATCCTGTAATTGCCTCATTTTGAATGATAAACATTCTCACATTTCTTTCTTTGTCCAGGGACCTAATATTGTGGCCATCGTTGTACCAACTGTGGTGCTGGGCCTGCTGGCTATTTTGACGGCGGTTCTGGTGTTTCTGTTCTGCGTGGTGAAAAAGAAGAGACAGACAGAGGGCACGTATCGACCCAGCGCAGAGGAGCAGACGGGAGCCAGAAGTGTAGAAGCGCCAGACGCCCTCAAACTACCCAAAGAGGAAAGACTGATTTGACGCAGTGGTTTATGTCTAACCCGCAGCACGTGATAATGGTGACTCAATCCCTAAACGGATAAACATTAACCAAAACACACTGAAGGCACAATGTCCAAACTTAGCCATGTGTTGTGGCTAAACAAAGTGAGTTTGACTACTATATGAAACTTGAAGGAATTCATATCTTCTACTCTCAACATATTTTAACACGCCTTTGACAATCATATTTTTAGATTGGCTTTTCTCAGAATGCACATTTTATGCTGTGCTTACTGTTGCTTTACACACTTAAACGCTGATGTTTGTGTGTGGTGATATTTTTTAAAGGTGGAGTGTGCCGTTTCTGCCCCTAGTGGCACAAAAAGGAATTGAAATCTGTTTGTTTTTGCATCTAGGAGTTTAACAGCATCAGCTCAACCAGTGGGGGGAGTTTGGGGACATGACTATCTGTCTATCTGACTAATAATTTTACCATCATTTTTTTTAAAGACCATTATTTTTGCTTTTATGTTTGCTGGTGTTAGATATTGCACACTTCACCTTCCAATATACACAGTGCTCAGCATAAAAGAGTACACCCCATTTCGAAAATGAATATTTTTATCCATTTTCAGTGAACAAAACTGATTTATCAAACAGAAACATTTATCAAAATAATATTTTAGATACAGAACATCTTTATGAATGTAAAGATAATACATTTAAATTGATGCAAATATTGCAAAAATAAGTTACAAATTACAACATTTCTGCAAACTTTTATATATTTTTTGTTTCTTTAGTTTTTTGCTATTGTTGAAAAATGTGTTTAATATTTTTCCCCTACAAAAGTTTGGGATACTCATTTTGGACCGTTATCATAAGTTATTTTGTTAGATATGCTCCAGATTTGGCTTCAGCACTGACTGAACTAATGTATATGATGGAAAATATTCATGTAAATGAGAGATCCGTGAGGGGTGTACTTATATATGCTGAGCACTGTATTTATTTACAGGTGAAGGCAAAATTATTAGCATTCCTGTGAAGCTTTTAATTCTGTTTTTTTTTTTTTTTTTTTTTTAATATTTCCCAAGTGTGGTTAAATGTAATTAAATTTTTAAACAAAATAAGGCCTATCATACACCCGCCACAATAAGGTGCAAGACCGGTTTGCGCCATGTTGTTTAAATGGCAAATCCATTTGTGCCACTTTGTGGACTCGTGTGCCAGTCTTGGATGGAGGTGTGTTCAGGTGCATTGTGCTTTACTATTTTAAGGAACTAAAATAGACTGTGCAAATGACCAGCTGCAAGCATGTCTCTGTCCAGCGCAGAGTTAGTTGTGCGACTTAAACGTGTACACATTGCTTAATAGACACAGGATGTATAGCAATACACAAATATCTTTACAGTTTTCAGTTTATTCATTACAACTTGCTTTTGTATAGTTATTATTATTAATTATATGCATAGTTATATTTGTTTTATTAAAAACAAGTTTAGATTTGTCCACCTGTCGGGTTTTGCACCATATGGGGCAAAAGAATAGGATAGAACTCAGTGTTTTGACCACACTTTATTATCATTGTTCATTTATTTGTTTGCTGGAAATTAGAACTGAATTTAGAAATAGTTTTAAAACAAAGTTTTTGCACTTAACTAACAAAATTAAATATGTAGGCTGATGGATGTCTTAGTGGAGCACGTACAACACTGTTTCCTTATCCACAAAAGTGAAGAAGTGAAGAGAAAGAGAAAGTAAAGAGGCAGAATAAAGGAGACTCATTCTTCATCCTCGCGCTCCAGATGGTCTGTTTAACTGTTTTCTTGCTAGTGAAGCGTTCAGTTTTTCCACTTACAAAGTCCGCCATGCAAATAGCAAGTGCGCCATGGTGTGACGCAACTCACTCTTAAAGGGAGTGGGAGATGAGACTAGTTTAATGCATGTTATGCTCAAAACACACCCATAACTCATGAAAAGAATAAGGACAACACTATTAGACCATGCGCCGCAGCGCAAAAGCGTATTTTTCCTTCCTTGAAATAGCATCAGTGGATTCGGACACGCCCTTAATGCTCTTGCGACATGCGCTGTAGTCTTTGTGCCAGATCATTATAATAGAGCCCAATATGTTTTATAACTAATTTCTAACTACATTTTTTGTCGTTGTAGTCATGACAATACATAATATTTAGCAATTTTTTTTTCAAGGTAAAAGTATTCAGTTTAAAGTGCAATTTTAAGGCTTAACTAGGTTAATTAGGTTAACTCGGCAAGTTAGGTTAGTCAGGCAAGTCATTGGACAACAGTGTTTTTTTCTGTAGAGAGTGGGAAATATCATTTTTAATGGGGCTAATGATATTGACCCTAAAATTAGTTTAGAAAAAATTAAAACTGCTTTTTTTCAAACTAAAACAAGTAGTTCTTTCTCTAGAAGGAAAAATGTCATAGGAAGGTTTTTGTTTTTTCACAGGAGGGCTGGTAATTTTGTCTTTAACTGTATTCAGATTTATTTGATTGCAATATAGGGTGTTTTTACACTCCTAGCTGATATGTTTGTTGAAACCACTTAATTTAAGAATTTCAAAATGATACTTTATAATAAGGTTTCATTTGTTAACATTGGTTAACTACATTAATGTGAAAACAGCAGTTATTAGTCATAAAGTTAATTTAAACATTTACCAATACATATTTAAATAAACATTTCTACAATACATTTTTGTACTTTTACATTTATTGATTGACCTGTAAACTGACATGAACAATGAAAAACTGATCAAGTAATGATAATTGAAAAAGAAAACCACAACTTCGAAGTTGTTCTCGAAAATCGTGAACTCTGTCTGCAAAGAAGAAAAGTAGAGCTAAGCACTTTCTGTCATTAATTTAGGGCAGAGGTTCCCAAAGTGGGGGTCGGGACCAACTGGTTAGTTGTGGGACAATGAGGAGTCGCCGCTTGTCAATTTTCAAAAATCTAATTCATTTTATTAAACTTTTTGAATTACCATATTTTGTCCAAAACCTACTGCAGAACAAAATAGTAGTTAATAGTAAATAAAAAGCCATTAGCCTTTCGATATTCTTTTGCGCCCCCTGGGGTGTTTACGTTATATTAAAGACACAGCAATAGCGTCAGATGCAGCAGATTGATTTTATGGCACCAGGTTACGGCAGTCATGTACTTTCAAAGTAAATATAGGCCACAACTGAACATGGAGGATGGTCTCCGAGTAGAGTTCTCCGAAATTAAACGTTGAATAGACTTAGACCTATTGGTATGTGCATCGTTGTGTGCAAGAATTATATATTTATAACCACCTTAGAGAATATTGGGAGTCATAAGTCACTGGCACTGTTATTTTGGGGGTCGTGAACTGAAAAGTTGTGATTTAAGGAAGCTCTGAAGTTTTTTTTGGTTGCTTATTTGGTCGCTAGGAGCAATGTTTTCATCATGTTTCTTGGATTAAATACAAATTTTCAAAGTTTTGGTATTCTTTTTGAATCACCTTGTATATTTTAACTGACATTAACATAGATGGAGCAAATATGTATGTATGTATGTATGTATGTATGTATGTATGTATGTGTATGTATATACTATACAACTATACTACTTCTGTTTTTCATTGTTCATGTCAGCTCACACATATATGCTGTGAGATTAGGGACAGGATATATAATTAATTTTAATATATATCATTTTTTCCCTGCTAGTTTGTGATAGTTGAAATGTTAACAAATGAGAATTTTTCATAGAGTGTTTGTGTTACTAATTATTTCAATAATTTTGTATGTCTTGATTGACCTCATTTATATTTCAACCGCGTCTGTATGATTGAATGTACTATTTATGTCCAGACATTTGATCAGTTCTACAATAATTTCAGCTTGGAATCGTTTTTGATTCTTTTATATTAGCATGAATGTTTACACAAAAATATTTCATGCGTTGTATTTCACTTGAGTGCCTTTTCCAATTTCAGCTTTTTAGAATCCGTTAAATGATGTCTTTTATATTTAACCTCAATGGCACCAGAGGTTTTGCTTTATTGTGAACATAATCCCTAAGGTGGTCATTAATGACCTCCTCTTAAAGGTGTTTTTAAGAGGATTTCATATATTTACAAAATAGCATGCCTGGGGTTGCTTTTATTATAAAAAACCTGTTACACTGTGTTAAAATTTCAAGGACATACCACAAATTATAAATAAATTGTTATTTTATTAAGCAGATGTATTAAGTGTTCTTATTTTACTGAATATATTGGCTTACATAATAAAATGTCTATTAAATAGTAGAATCTATGCAAAATAATAATTCTCTTTGGGAAAACTTACCTTGAAATGGTAAACGTCATTACTGTATATTGTGGAATTTAGCATGACTGGAAAGCTATTCACATGAATACTTGACGGAACTTTGTATCAGATTACACAATTTTATAATTAATGCCATGTAGTTTAAGTGATTCTCATCAACACATTGATCTTTGTAGCAAATAGTGCATTCATTGTATGGTGCTGGCTTTGAATTCTTGCACATTCACATGTAATGGCTTAATTCTACATAAAAAAAAAAACAGATTCATAATAAAAACCAGTTGAAGATATCTTGACTTGTAGCAGGAAAGGTGTAGGCTACTTTTAAGTTTTATGACCTTGCATTGCGTGTCATATGATTGCTGAAACCTGTACAATAATATCTGGGTGTGCGTAAAGGAGTGTCTTTCTTGGAAGCTTAACTGTTTAACAGCATTGCTTAACTGCTGTTTCAAAGATGTGCTTGCCAAGAACATTGCAAGACATCTTTGTGAGAATCCTGTTTAGTTAGTTGTACTCAGTAGCACTGCCCTCTAGTGTTCGATGAGTCTTTTATGTTGCCATTTTCTGGATATGCAAACACCAGTAGTGGCAATGATTTCAGTGATTATGAATTCCAGACCCTGCTTATTTATGTGCCTCTTTTATTTGACACATAAGGATAAGCTCATGGATCTTTCGGTTAACAAGCTTATGATCTTAATCAGGTGTGTAAAGTAAAGAAGATATTTAAATGTGCTGGGTGGGGGGGTCCCAAGGACTGGAATTGAGAACCACTGGTTTATGTAAAGATTTAGTTCCTGTTCAAGGTTGAACTGTCAAATAGTTAACTACATAAATCAGGGGAAACACATTAGATATAGAATTGGTCTTTATTCAGATTAACACTGACAGTAGTTACATCTTTCTCAAACCTGATGGCTTCACAGTTAAAATCACTTTCATTTCACTTGAATGTGAGGGGGAAATTTGATGGCATGCATTCACAATAGTTAGAAACACAAAACCAAACCAAATGTTCACAACTCCTCAAAATATCACTGGTGGGATGGGGGAAACACAGTCAATAGTGAATTCTGGATGTGAAAACCCATTTATTGTTCTGGAGAGCATTGGTCTGTGGTGAGGAAGATAAAAATGTGGGTGATGGAGTGAAGGGAACACCAATGTGGCAGGTTGCGGCAATTTATGCGACCTCCTCCTCGCCTTCCTCTTCGAACTCACCCTCTTCGGCGGTGGCATCTTGGTACTGTTGATACTCAGACACCAGGTCGTTCATGTTGCTCTCAGCTTCTGTGAACTCCATCTCATCCATGCCCTCTCCGGTGTACCAGTGCAGGAAAGCTTTGCGGCGGAACATAGCGGTGAATTGTTCGGAAATACGTTTGAAGAGCTCCTGGATGGCCGTGCTGTTGCCGATGAAGGTTGCGGCCATTTTGAGCCCACGAGGTGGAATGTCGCAGACGGCAGTCTTGACGTTGTTGGGGATCCACTCGACGAAGTAGCTACTGTTCTTGTTCTGGACGTTCAGCATCTGCTCATCCACCTCCTTCATGGACATGCGTCCACGGAAAACTGCGGCTACGGTCAGGTAGCGGCCGTGACGTGGGTCGCAGGCAGCCATCATGTTCTTGGCATCAAACATTTGCTGTGTGAGCTCAGGAACGGAGAGTGAGCGATACTGCTGGCTGCCTCGGCTGGTGAGTGGTGCAAAACCAGGCATGAAGAAGTGGAGACGTGGGAAGGGCACCATGTTGACGGCTAGTTTGCGAAGATCAGCATTGAGCTGGCCGGGGAAGCGGAGACAGGTGGTGACGCCACTCATGGTGGCTGAGACGAGATGGTTGAGGTCTCCGTAGGTTGGTGTGGTTAGCTTGAGCGTGCGGAAACAGATGTCATACAGCGCCTCATTGTCGATGCAATATGTCTCATCAGTGTTCTCCACTAGCTGATGGACGGACAGTGTAGCGTTGTAGGGCTCCACCACGGTGTCGGACACCTTGGGTGAGGGCACCACGCTGAAGGTGTTCATGATGCGGTCGGGATACTCTTCACGGATTTTGCTGATGAGCAGGGTGCCCATGCCAGAGCCAGTGCCTCCGCCGAGAGAGTGGGTGAGCTGGAATCCTTGCAGACAATCGCAGCTTTCAGCCTCCTTGCGCACAACATCCAGTACTGAGTCCACCAGCTCTGCTCCTTCTGTGTAGTGACCTTTGGCCCAGTTGTTTCCTGCACCACTCTGACCTGCAATCATTAAAATACGAATTGAGCATTAAAAGATCAGGAGTTGTTTCGGACAAGCAAGGCCAAGCCTTATCAACCGGACATCTGGAAATCTCAAAAATGACTGACTGGACTTACATTAAGACATATTTCAAATCAGAAAGGAACTCTGGCATACACTGACAAACTCTGGTTGTTTGAGTTAGTATGGATGTACAAATATTAAGTTCATGTCTTAAGGCTGGACCACACCACTTTGGTGTGACATCTGTCAACTGTCAGGCAAGTTTGTTTGGTGTGTTCCACACATCACCTCAGACTCGCATCAGAGAGAGTTTGAAAAATTGGTCATGTAGAATCAGTATTGGCTGTCTGTGAAGAGAACGCTCTGATTGGCTGTTCAGTTTCTAAGCAGAGTGCAAGAACAAAACTGAAGTAACTAAGCAAACAATGCAAGTCAAGAGGGAACACAAAGAATACTTGCTGTCATTTTGTTGCATTTCTTAAATATTTGCAAACAATATGGATTATTGTTTGCTGGTTTGAGCCCCGGCTGGGTCAGTTAGCATTCCTGTGTGGAGTTTGCATGTTTCTCCCCATGTTCACATTCATTTCCTCCAGGTGCTACGGTTTCTCCCACAAGTCCAAAGACATACGCTATAGGTGAATTGGGTAAGCTAAATTGACTGTAGTGTATGCATGTGAATGAGAGTGTATGGGTGTTTCCCAGTGATGGTGTGGAAAGATGCATCCTCGTACAAAGGAGCAGAATGCGCATTCTTGTTTCAGTTGACTATCTTGCAAATATCTTTTAGGTCCAGATCGGACTACACAGTCAGTCGGTTTTCATTGATGCTAGTTCTTTGACATTGGTTTTAGGTTTCTTTGAGAGTCAATGCTTCTACATCTTTACTCAGAGGCAAATGGCGGTGTTATATAGAGGTCTAGACTTACAGTATTTTGACATATTTTACTTTACTCATTCATAGTACCATCTTAAATCTTTAGGAATAGATCTGGCAGTATAGATAAATACATTTCTGTTAGTGTGGCTCAAGTGAACTGTACATCCTGAAAAAATGTGTAGCTAAACCTTTGGATCGCAACTTGGTGACTGATTGCAGTATAGGTCTTAAACTCTTCATTTAAACCTGGGTGTCAAACTCCGCTCCCGAAGAGCCACAGCTCTGCGCACTTTAGTTCCAATTCTGCTCCAACACGCTTACCTGTAGATTTCAAACAACCCTGAAGGACTCAATTAGTTAGATTGTTTGTTTAATTAGGGTTCGAACTAAACTTTGCAGAGTTGCAGCTCTCTAGGAACCGAGTTCAACACCTGTGATGTAAACAATTAAGATGTGAAGCAAAGTGTTTCCCAAAGAGGATTTCTGCCATTTCAGGGGGTACTATACTTCTACGTAAGCGTCCAATAAACATGTAAATGATCATGTGTTTAGGAAAGGGTTCTGTGGAGGTTAGTGTATAACTCTAAAACTCTGCACAGTGATGATCATGAGCTAGAACTGCAGTATTAGAGCTCTAAATGAGCATTTTAGCTTTACTTTTCAGTGATGGAAGGAAGTGGAGACTCATTGTTCATCTCTTTTGTTACTATCTATGTGCAACCCTGCCACTCCTGCACCACCCAACCTGCTCCGAGCTGGGATGGAACCGGCCACTTTCCATATGGGAGTTGGTTTCTCTAATGCCTAGTTCACACTAGAGGATTTTAAGCCTGATTTGAGCCCGATTTGGAAGTTAACGAGCTCGCCGACAGATCGGGCTGTGATTGGGAAGAAATCTGCGGGTGCTCGGCACTCGCCGCTCTTTATGTGTGAACTACTGAGCAACGCATCAACGAGGTTCGCTGACGCGTCGCCGACACCTCGCAGACGGAAATCCAACATTCAGCATGCTAAATATTCCAGAGCAGTCGGCCGACTCAACCCCACGTGTGGTCAGATGTAGTGACGAGCTGCAGCCAATGAGAGAGCATATCAGCATGAGCTGAATGCCTGTGTGTTCAGGAGCTCAGCAGAAACATCTGTGATTGGTCAGAATGGGCATCAGTGCACTCGCTTCATTCTGCGTTAGCACGGACATGGGAGGAGGATATATTAACAGTGGAACTAGAATTCTGTAACTATTAGAATTACCATACTGCTCATTCTGACTGTTCTCATATAAAACGCCAAATTGTCACAACATATTTACATTCAAAGCTATTATTGAGATATTAAAATTAAGCTTTGAATGTCTGGCATCATATTTAATGACACCATTACCCTAAAAATATAATATTTTTTTTGGTAATACAGCCTATAAATATGTAGTTAAGATACTAAAACACTTAAAGGCTTGGCTTTCATTTTCACTTTCAAAAAGGAGCTATTTCACAGCACAGAATATGCTGTTTTGAAAGATATCTGAAGTAAATTGATGTTTTTGCCATCAGAAAGTTTTGTTTATGTTAGCAGGAAGTTGCCAGGCAAGAAAATGCACACATATTTAAAGTCACAGCGAAAAGTATCAGACATGCATGCAGTCATTTTGACCAATATGGTAATTTAAGGCAGAAATGCTCAGTTCTTTACTGTTTTGTAATAAAAAAAATAACAATGTCAGAAAGAAATACACTGATAGTTAGAAAACGGCAGGGTGTTATAAATATGTTAGTTTTATTTCAAAGAGTTATAAAATTACAAAAATTAAAAACTCTGTGTATCTATCCACTGGAACCTTGCAGATGAGTGATTAATCCGCTCATAAATCAGCTGATTTGACTGTTTTTAAATGCTTTCTCCAAAGCTTGAAACGCTGTCAGTGATGTAATCAGCACACAAGCAGCCAATAGTGTTCAGCTATTTCTGACGACTCCTCCCTCAAATTTTCATTGGCTGTGGTTTGGTAGCTTGAATGAGCTGATGGGGAATGAGATGTTGTCAGATCATGTAGTGTGTGACCCCCCTCTTGTGGATCGTTCACGTAGTGTTGCGTAGTGTGAACACCACAGAGATCAAAAGACACAAAGTCAAGTCATGTAGTGTGAACAGCACAGCGATCTGCTGATGTTTAAAATCCTGTAGTGTGAACTAGGCTTAACAAGGATGCTAAAGAGCATGGCCTCTAGCGTCTGTCGCTAGATAACCTTTAAAGGTCAGAGGTGTGAGGTTTACATGCATAGCACTTTACTACCCGGCCTCCGCTACACTCACCCCCTAAACCTCAATCCTGTCTGGGTCATGGCACCAATGTAACCCTGCCGGTCCTACACCACCCAACCCGCTCTGAGCTGGGATCAAACTGGCGACTTTCCGTATGGGAGTCGGTTGCTCTAATAAGGAGGTTAAAGACCATGGCTTCTAGCGTCTGTCGCTAGATCAATCGCCTTTAGATATCAGAGGAGTGAGGTTTAACTGCACTTCACTTGCTGACCTTTGCTAACAATGCTGTGGGTGTCATATTTGTTTATAACAAAAGTAATGATGAAAAAAGTAATTAATAAAAGATTAGCTCACCAAACACAAAGTTGTCAGGTCTGAAAATTTGGCCAAAGGGTCCAGAACGAACTGAATCCATTGTGCCAGGCTCCAGATCCACCAAGATGGCACGGGGGACATACTTCCCACCTAAATGAACAGACAAATATAGTAAGTCATACGGTTGAGACATTTATTTCTATATTATGTAAATGTAATTGTCTGTGCACAAACATGTTCAAAAGTCTATTAAAGCTGTGTTGCCATTTAGTTTTTATAGAAGTAAATAGTGTTTTTGCCCTTCTTTTGTTTTGATGGGAGCAGTAATTGTGTTGCTTGAATTTTGTGTAAAAGCTAAAGAAGGTGTTAACCTAGATGATAACATGATTTTAAAAGTTTTTAAAATCTGTTTTGGTGTATTTTTTTTTCAGGGTTTAAAATGTAAAAATAAAACATACATTTTATTATGGATTTAAAATTTAGAATAATTATAAATATGTCTTGTTTAATATTATAAAAATTGTATCTGAAAATGTCTATATTGGCACAATGTTTGTTTATTTGTTTACTATAATGTTAACTATATTATTTTATTATATATTAAATTCATGTTTTAAATCAGCATTTTAAAATTTTACTTCATTTGTTACTTATAAATATATTTAAACAGTTCTCATTATTATAGATTTTTTTTTATTTCATTTTGTTTTGGTTGATTTGATTATTAATTTCAGTTAATTGCCTAAACAAATTTCTTTTACATATTTCATTCTAATTTCTGCCTAGCACAGTTTTTACAAAGTTTTCTTATCAATAATGCACATGTTCAGTATATTTTTATTTTTATTGTCATTATTTTTCCATTTTTTTAATGGTTACCAAATTTTTTACTTCAACAATAATGCTTCACAATCCCACAATACAAGATTGTCTCAGCCTATATATAACTACAAATTTCTGCTTTGCTATTTGCTATTCTGCTATTTAGCTATTATGCATGCTAATAGTTCATGAATCTGAAGCCAATGTGATATTTACAAAAATACCTGTGGCCTCATTGTAGTAAACACTGATCCTGTCTAGCTGAAGGTCGCTGTCTCCATGATATGTTCCAGTTGGATCAATCCCATGTTCGTCACTAATAACCTCCCAGAACTGAGAGAGAGATGGAGAAGGAGGAGAAACAACAGGGCGGATGCCAGAGAGAGGAGAGGGAGAAATAAACGGAGGCCAAGTAAGAATAAGCTCAACACTACTATATATATATATATATATATATATATATATATATATATATATAATTATTATAAAAAATGCAATAGGCATCAACAATGTGAATATCTGGTTTTAATGTAGGATGATGATTGTAAACAACAATAGTAATAATAATAATACATACATTTAGAAAAAAAATATTTTTACAGTTCAAATGTACATGGTGGTTTAAAAGAACGATTCACTACATAATGTTGGAATCTTGTAGATTATGCAAATTATATGGATTTTAGTGAATCAGAACAAATGCATCAATGTGACATTATTTTCTTTCATCGATTGATGAGATATAGGTCAGACTAGGATCCATTTGCAAGATATTACATGCATACTAATCTATATGGATATATTTGCTCTATATTACATAACAAAACACAATCCTTTTCCCAATATGCTAATTACTCATAAAGTAGGTCATTATCGTATACAGGAACAGTCGATCCCAAGTACCACACAAGCTTCAAAAACATTGGCTGTGTACTGTCTATAAGGTTTAAATCTAATAAATGTGCCATAAACGCATGGGTATAAGTAATAGAGCCAGCAAAAGAAACATTAAAGGAACGTTTAATTCATCATTCCCCGTCGTACAATGGATGGATGTTTCCACGCCCAATGGAAGCACATCTCAACCCACAATGAACCGATTATGCACAGCTGCAAACCAGAACTCAAAATCCCCTTTAAATCGTGCATCATGCAAATAAAACCTGCAGAATCAATTATCTGCAATGCACTTCTAGTGGATTCTTTAAGGACCAGATTAGTCGCCCTGAAGGACACCCTCGTGCACGTTAAACCCCCCATCCAACCAAGCAACATTTTTGGTTTTAGCTTTTACCTTGGCTCCGATCTGGTTGCCGCACTGGCCGGCTTGCAGGTGCACAATCTCGCGCATGGTGCTGCAGGAAGGATGACGGCGGGGATGCAGGAGTCGAGGGGCTGCTTCTTCTGCTCGCTAACGGGCTGAGCCGCTTTTTTTGTCGCTCGCAGATTAAACGCCGCCTCTGAGCTCCGCCACTGGGCTGAGCGTGTGGTGCAACATTACGTCATCGACATGGTACCCAGAGCCGAGGAGGAGAGGAGGAGGACCCGCAGCTCGTGGAGACCCCGGATTGGATGCTGCTAGTGATCAAGGAGCTGATAGGCCACTTGTGAAGACGGGTCCGAAAAATCGAGAATGTTTGCTCATCACTGGAACGAAGAGCTCAGTGGTAGTGTGCGGAGCAGGTTATACTGGAACAGAGGTCAGATCAAAAGAACATGAATAAAATCTGTTTGACTTTCTGTCTGTCTGTCTGTATGGATGGATGTATGGATGGGGGCAGAGGCGCCCACAGAAAATTTTCTTAGGTGTGGCCAAGTAAGGCCACACCAAATCGGTGGCACACACAAATAAAAAAATGAATTGTGTATATATTGTGGTTAATGATAAATGAAATAATGTCTGGTAAATGAAATAATGAAGTTTTAATTAATTCCATTAATTACTCTTGAAATATTACAATTTATTCCTTGAAATAATTCAGCAAGTACATGTGCAAACCAAATAAATAAATAAAAATAAATAAAAATAAAATAAAGAAATATTACTGTACTATAAAATTAATAAAAATTAATGAATTAATAAAACAAATATATGAACAAAAGACATTACCCCCCCCCCACACACACACACACTTACTACAGACCCTAGTAATATAATTTATCCATGTTCCTTTTTGAGCCACAATATATTAGTACATATTCTATTGATGTACCTTTTTGCAAAATACACCCACAAAATGCACAAACTTTTTGGCCCTTTTAAGTTAACCAGCAAAATAATGGAGTTGCTAAATAAACTAGATTCTTAAAAGCTGGTTTTAAAATGCATTTATTTAAATTTTCAATCAGATAAAACACAACTTTTTAATTTGAAAAATAACATTTTAAAGTTGCTTTACTTTTCAGTGATGGAAGGAAGTGGAGACTCATTGTTCATCTCTTTTGTTACTATCTATGTGCAACCCTGCCACTCCTGCACCACCCAACCTGCTCCGAGCTGGGATGGAACCGGCCACTTTCCATATGGGAGTTGGTTTCTCTAATGCCTAGTTCACACTAGAGGATTTTAAGCCTGATTTGAGCCCGATTTGGAAGTTAACGAGCTCGCCGACAGATCGGGCTGTGATCGGGAAGAAATCTGCGGGTGCTCGGCACTCGCCGCTCTTTATGTGTGAACTACTGAGCAACGCATCAACGAGGTTCGCTGACGCGTCGCCGACACCTCGCAGACGGAAATCCAACATTCAGCATGCTAAATATTCCAGAGCAGTCGGCCGACTCAACCCCACGTGTGGTCAGATGTAGTGACGAGCTGCAGCCAATGAGAGAGCATATCAGCATGAGCTGAATGCCTGTGTGTTCAGGAGCTCAGCAGAAACATCTGTGATTGGTCAGAATGGGCATCAGTGCACTCGCTTCATTCTGCGTTAGCACGGACATGGGAGGAGGATATATTAACAGTGGAACTAGAATTCTGTAACTATTAGAATTACCATACTGCTCATTCTGACTGTTCTCATATAAAACGCCAAATTGTCACAACATATTTACATTCAAAGCTATTATTGAGATATTAAAATTAAGCTTTGAATGTCTGGCATCATATTTAATGACACCATTACCCTAAAAATATAATATTTTTTTTGGTAATACAGCCTATAAATATGTAGTTAAGATACTAAAACACTTAAAGGCTTGGCTTTCATTTTCACTTTCAAAAAGGAGCTATTTCACAGCACAGAATATGCTGTTTTAAAAGATATCTGAAGTAAATTGATGTTTTTGCCATCAGAAAGTTTTGTTTATGTTAGCAGGAAGTTGCCAGGCAAGAAAATGCACACATATTTAAAGTCACAGCGAAAAGTATCAGACATGCATGCAGTCATTTTGACCAATATGGTAATTTAAGGCAGAAATGCTCAGTTCTTTACTGTTTTGTAATAAAAAAAATAACAATGTCAGAAAGAAATACACTGATAGTTAGAAAACGGCAGGGTGTTATAAATATGTTAGTTTTATTTCAAAGAGTTATAAAATTACAAAAATTAAAAACTCTGTGTATCTATCCACTGGAACCTTGCAGATGAGTGATTAATCCGCTCATAAATCAGCTGATTTGACTGTTTTTAAATGCTTTCTCCAAAGCTTGAAACGCTGTCAGTGATGTAATCAGCACACAAGCAGCCAATAGTGTTCAGCTATTTCTGACGACTCCTCCCTCAAATTTTCATTGGCTGTGGTTTGGTAGCTTGAATGAGCTGATGGGGAATGAGATGTTGTCAGATCATGTAGTGTGTGACCCCCCTCTTGTGGATCGTTCACGTAGTGTTGCGTAGTGTGAACACCACAGAGATCAAAAGACACAAAGTCAAGTCATGTAGTGTGAACAGCACAGCGATCTGCTGATGTTTAAAATCCTGTAGTGTGAACTAGGCTTAACAAGGATGCTAAAGAGCATGGCCTCTAGCGTCTGTCGCTAGATAACCTTTAAAGGTCAGAGGTGTGAGGTTTACATGCATAGCACTTTACTACCCGGCCGCTTTTTTTGTCGCTCGCAGATTAAACGCCGCCTCTGAGCTCCGCCACTGGGCTGAGCGTGTGGTGCAACATTACGTCATCGACATGGTACCCAGAGCCGAGGAGGAGAGGAGGAGGACCCGCAGCTCGTGGAGACCCCGGATTGGATGCTGCTAGTGATCAAGGAGCTGATAGGCCACTTGTGAAGACGGGTCCGAAAAATCGAGAATGTTTGCTCATCACTGGAACGAAGAGCTCAGTGGTAGTGTGCGGAGCAGGTTATACTGGAACAGAGGTCAGATCAAAAGAACATGAATAAAATCTGTTTGACTTTCTGTCTGTCTGTCTGTATGGATGGATGTATGGATGGGGGCAGAGGCGCCCACAGAAAATTTTCTTAGGTGTGGCCAAGTAAGGCCACACCAAATCGGTGGCACACACAAATAAAAAAATGAATTGTGTATATATTGTGGTTAATGATAAATGAAATAATGTCTGGTAAATGAAATAATGAAGTTTTAATTAATTCCATTAATTACTCTTGAAATATTACAATTTATTCCTTGAAATAATTCAGCAAGTACATGTGCAAACCAAATAAATAAATAAAAATAAATAAAAATAAAATAAAGAAATATTACTGTACTATAAAATTAATAAAAATTAATGAATTAATAAAACAAATATATGAACAAAAGACATTACCCCCCCCCCCCCACACACACACACACTTACTACAGACCCTAGTAATATAATTTATCCATGTTCCTTTTTGAGCCACAATATATTAGTACATATTCTATTGATGTACCTTTTTGCAAAATACACCCACAAAATGCACAAACTTTTTGGCCCTTTTAAGTTAACCAGCAAAATAATGGAGTTGCTAAATAAACTAGATTCTTAAAAGCTGGTTTTAAAATGCATTTATTTAAATTTTCAATCAGATAAAACACAACTTTTTAATTTGAAAAATAACATTTCTTTAAAAAAAGTGTGCAATCTCAGTAAATCAGTTACGTCAGTGGCGCTGATCAGTCTACAACAATTTAGTGGTTACATTTTATTAATTAATTAATGAATTGAAATATTGTGAATTAAGTAAGTACATTTAAATTAATAATATCAACAAATAAATCATATTGGGGTGGCCACAGGGATGGCCAAAGTTTACACAAGGGTGGCCGTGGCCATGCCTTGAGGGCGCCCCTGCCTGGGGGTAACTTCTCAAGGCAGACAGTCTAATGGATGCTACACACTGAATGCAATTTGGGCACAGACCTAGGACAGCATTTCTTCACAGAAAGCAGACAAATGCTCATGACTAAGGAGACTTCTGGTTCTGGTTTTATGGTCAGATGAAACAAAAATTAAATTGTTTGGCCACATATGTAGCCTTCATTTGGCATAAAAAAGGAGAAGTCTTAAAGAACACCATCCTCAGTGGTAGAACAGGGAACCTTACAGTAAATGGTACAATACATATACATATACATCTTCTCTACAACAACATCAGACATCAGACAGTCTACAGAGAAACTCTGTACAAGTTTCAGCAAAACAACGACCCAAATCATAGAGCAAAAGTGGTGAAGAAATGGTTAGCAGACAAAAACATTATTTAAGTTCTGTAGTGGCCTAACCAGAGTCCTGATTTAAATCCAATTGGGAATCTGTGGAGGTGAAATACATGTAATATTTTGCCAGGGGTGTAATTTCAGGATATATATATATATATATATATATATATATATATATATATATATATATATATATATATATATATATATATATATATATATATATATATATATATATATATATATATATATATATATATACATACACACACACACACACACACACACACACCACACATACACTCAAACACAAACACAAACACACACACACACTCACACACCACACATACACATATCATATCACATAATCATTATTAAAAAAATCATGAGAAATAGTTTGTTTAAAAAATCTTGAACTATATTAATGATGTGATGTATAGTTCTGGAAACTTCCTACTTCTCAGTTTATCTGTCTGACTTGTCGTTTTCAAGAGCCTTGTCCATTTGGGGATGTGTGATTAGTCAGCAGAGCTGCGCGATGCGGTGCCAGGCGAAAGTATAAATCAGCCTAAAGATGTTTGTTTTTTTTCTTTTTGATCTTGTGATTCAAGTCTTAAATTTAATATGTAATGGTCTTAAAAAGATCTAAATTTGACATTACGATATCTGCAGAAACCTTGTACAGCTGTCGCCGCCCCTCTATTTTCAATAAATGATATTTTCCTTGTTTTATCAGGAGAAGATGGTAATATTCAATTAGTATTGCATCATTTAGGTGAAATTTTATTGATAACTGCAAAGTGTCTTAAAACAAAACCAAAGTAAATCTTTATAGTTGTTGAAAATGGTCGAATTGTGCCTCGTTGTATTTTTTTATACTGCAATAAATTAAAACACGTGACCAGAGTTCTGACGTGGAAACGTATGACGCGATGTTCAAGTTCAAAGATGAAAATAATAAAGAAAAACGGGGACATTATTTATTTATCTGGGTATATGGGCCCTCTGTTATTATACCTAATATTTATTAAGAGATGTTCTGTGTTTAATAACATTTAACAAAAAACTGTAGTGTACATACAGCTCCTGCAGCTCTAATTGACTTAAGGGTGAAATTGTGTACATTTAAATGACCCTCGTCATTCTGTCACCACGGCAACACGAGTTGGTTTACAAATCCACGCTACTGTCTATAGAGTGATCGATTCTGATCATCCCGCTGCACAACTCTGAGCAAATCTCCCCTCGGCTGAGTTACATCAGTTTGGAAAGTTGTTTTGGAGTTGTTGATGATGACGCTGCGACGCTCACAGAGGACCAGGACTCTCCCCGGACACCTCAGGGACTTCTTGCTGGAGCGACACCTGAAGAACGCGGCTGTCCTTCCTGCCCTTCGTCCCGCAGCCCCAGTCCCCCCAGTGGGTGAGTGTCTGCAGGAAGAGCCGCTCTCCATCCACGGCCGGAGTGTGCAGGAATACCAGGGCATCTACCGCTGTGCGATGGACTCCACAGTGAAGAAGCGTGCTGGCCGATACACCCTTCAGAAAGGATTGGAGGTAAAGCAGCGGCTGTGGGAGGAGCTGGGCCGGCCTGCGCTGCTGGAGACCGAGCAGCCTGATGGACGTGTGCTCATCACGGAGATCAGGTCCGAGTCCAGCGTCCCCCCTCAGATCAAGGTAGACATCAGCAAGGAACCGCTGCCCAAGGAGCCCCGGAGGAAGAGGCCCAGGCACTGAGCCATCCTAGTGCCAGATGAAGGATCATGGGCACGTATGTACATACTGTATATATTGTATATAGTTATAGAATAAGTTTTCAATTAATCAAATTGAACTTTTCATTCAAGTTTATCACATTGCTGGATGTTTTGGTGATTGTCCGTGCTGCTCATATTCGGCTCTTGGGTTCTTTTGGATGTTGACATGCGGTTAGTGAGGTTTTCTAGGCGGTTTCTTGCGTGTTGCTGGTCTCCTCTGAGTGGTTTTTGGCACATTAGTGGTTGTTGTTAGGGTTGTTAGTGTTGGGTTAGGGTAGGTTAGGGTCCCTCACATGGTTTGCAGCTTGACGTGCTGTGAGGGCTTGTGTGCATCAGTGATGCTGAGAGCTACGCCACTGGTACTTCACAGCTACCGGTAGGGTCACCCATAGTGGACAGGTCTCAGCTGAGATGCCTGACCAAGACAAACCACCTGATTATGGACAGCAGAAGATTGGCCTGATGCTCCAGACAGAACATGTCCCCTGTCACCACACCACGCACACACACACGCACACACACACAACACACACACACACCACACACCACACACCACACATACACACACACTCACTCACACACACGCACACACACACAACACACACACAACCACCACACCACACACACACACACACCACACACCACACACCACTCACACACACACACACCACACCACACACACACACACACACACCACACATACACTCACACACACATACACCACACACACAAACACACACACACAACACACACACACAACCACCACACCACACACACACACACCACACACCACACACCACTCACACACACACCACACCACACACACACACACACACACACACACCACACACACACTCACACACACACATACACCACACACACAAACACACACACACATACACCACACACACAAACACACACACACACACACACACACACACACACACACACACACACACCACACCATACACACACCACACACACACACACACACACACACACACACACACACACACACACACACACACACACACACACACACACACACACACACACACATACACACACATAAAAAACTAAAACTAAAAAATAGAATAAATCTTGCAGACGGTTAAAATTAAATGTTTATTGACAAAATATTTATTAATTACCTTAATTTATGAATATTTTTAATTATTTTGTTAAAGAAACTCTTATCCGTGTCTTGAAATAGGCGAGTTTCACTAAAACACATGAATGAAATGAATAGATTGTGTCATCAAACATGTAATACTTACAGCCCTGAAGAAAAAGAAAAACAAGTGACCAAGTCATTATTGGTGTTTCTGAATTGAATTCATGCAAATTATAGCAAAAATTCTATTTTAATGTTTAAAGTTGACTCAGAAAATACATTATTGTGTTAAATGTGAAAATAAGTAAGTAAACATTTACCAAAACTAGTCTACAATACAGAGAAATTGATACAGATTTAAATGGCACAAAAGTGTGTAAATGATGACGACATTATTTTGTGTGTGAACTCTCCCTTTATTTCAAAGAATAGAGTTTATTGCACTTTATTGCATTTTATTATGAAAAAGTGTGATTTTGATTAAAAATGAAAATAATCCTCAAAATAGAATCTAAATCTTCCAGCAGGTGTAGTAATGTCTAACCAGTGAGAGGATTCGCACAAACAACTGAATCATTCAACAAAGAAGTAAAGTCAGCGCTGTCTGGGCTGTTTAAAACAAGGATTCGTTCAGAAAGTAGACACACAAAAGTTCTTTTGAGGCTATTAAGGTAGGGTTTAATGATGTATTCTCAAACCTCTGAGTAGCCATGAGCATAAGATCTGAGTTCAGAGTTTTCATTAAAGAATTGGTATTGACCCAGAGATTACTCATAGCCTACTGTATTACTACTACTATTAATGAGGAGCGAGGCCAGACATTTTGAAATGGGGTTGGGCTTTAGTGCCTACTCTTATACTCTTAAAAGTGAAAAATAACTAGTTTCTTATATTTATAATCTCTGATAATTTAGTAATTGATTTAATGAGTGACATTTTTGAGCATCCAGTCCTCATTTTTAAATAAATAAACTGCAAAAATGTGCAAAGAATCTGAAATCGTTCACTTTGCCAGGAGGCCAATAGAAAACTGACATTGTTATTCAGCAATAAATATAAGCAATTTAATTCGATTCTGAAATCAAATTTATTTTTTCTTTATTAAGCTAGAAACAATAGCAAAAAAAACATTTATTATTGGCAACCACTGCAGTAACAGTGATCCACACAGTGGCCATTAGCTAGCTTGAGTCGTTGTTTATTTAAAGTCGATTTATTATTTCAAAGTAGGAATTAAATGCATAATTAGAAACAAATCTTGGCTTGGCATTATTCACCCCTGTAGAAACACTGTGCAGAATAAAAATGCTAAATCATTCTCTCCCAGTAGCTGGCGCACACAGATCAGTAATGATGACCAGTGAAGTATCTAAACTTTTGATTAATAAAGGGAAGTAAAAGTAGACTGAATTAAGCCCATAAATAAAAAAAAATAAGTTTAGATGATTAATAACTGCAAATAAGCAGAGGCCTTTATAAGCCCGTACTCTAAATAAATAAGTAAATAACACAAACGTTCACATTTATTTCCTTAAATAGTAACTAAGTAACACATTGAGCTACCTTTTTAAGTGACTTTAGATTGTAACGGATTACTTTTCCCTCAACAGGAAGGAGTTTCTCAGACAGGAAGTGGAGACCAGTACTTTAGGAAGCCCTGCTGCTGCTGCTGCTGCTGCTGAGTGTCTAGAGCACCTGCAGTCCAGATACTGGATCTCTGCTCACCTGCACTCGACTCAACTCTGATGCAGCACCAGGTGGGTCCTCATTCACCGTCACTCTGTGCTTTTGATAAATAAAAAGCTTTTGGTTCCCTTTAGTTTAGGCCTGTTTCACACACTACATGGCATTCATTGCAGTATGTAGTCAAAGTTATTAGCCCTCTTGTAAATTTGTTTTCTTTTTCAAATTTTTCCCAAACAGAAGAATTTTTCACAGTATTTTCTATAATACATTTTATTCTGGGTAAAGTCTTATTCATTAAAAGTATGTAGTAACATTTTATGAGCTGTCATCAGGGCAACGATCATAGAAATCAGTTATTAGAAAATAGTTATTAAAACTATTATCTTTCGAAATGTGCTGAAAATACATATATTATATATAAAGTTGTGCACATATTAATTGTAACATAAACTCACTGGCCACTTTATTAGGTACACCCTACTAGTACCGGGTTGGACCCACTTTTTCCCCTCAGAACTGCCTTAAGCCTTCGTGGCACCTATTCTACAAGGTACTGGAAATATTCTTCAGAGATTTTGGTCCATATTGACATGATAGCATCACGCAGTTGCGGCAGATTTGTCGATTGTTGACATGATGCTCAATTGGTACTAACGGGTCCAAGGTATGCCAAGAAATGATCCCCCACACTATTAAACCGACACCACCACCAGCCAGAACCGTTGATACAAGGCAGGACAGATCCATGCTTTCATGTCCTTGATGCCAAATTCTGACCCTACCATTCGAATGTCGCAGCAGAAATTGAGACTCAGACCAGGCAACATTTTTTCAATCTTGTTTTGTCCAATGTTGGTGAGCCTGTGCGAATTGTAGCCTCAATTTCCTGTTCTTAGCTGACAGGAGTGGCACCTGGTGTGGTCTTCTGCTGCTGTAGTCCATCCGCCTTAAGGTTGGACTTGTTGTGTTTTTAGAGATGCTCTTCTGCACACCTCGGTTGTAACGAGTGGTTATTTGAGTTACTGTTGCCTTTCTATCAGCTGGAGCCAGTCTGGCTATTCTCCTCTGACCTCTGGCATCAACAAGGCATTTGCACCCACAGAACTGCCACTCACTCGATATTTTCTCTTTTTCAGACCATTCTCTCTAAACTCTAGAGATGGTTGTGCGTGAAAACCCCAGTAGATCAGCAGCTTCTGAAATACTCAGACCAGCTCGTCTGGCACAACAATCATGCCACGTATAGAGTCACTTAAATTACCTTTCCTTCCCATTCTGATGCTCGGTTTGAACTGCAGTAGATCGTCTTGACCATGTCTACATGCATTGAAATGCTGCCATGTGATTGGCTGATTAGAAACAAGCAGTTGGACAGGTGTACCTAATAAAGTGGCAGGTGAGTGCACACTATATCTGCTACAACGTATGCCCACAGAACATTTGTTTTCATCCATATTTGAAATTTAGTGTCATGAAAGTAATTTTAAACAAAAAGTGGACAATTTACTTGCGAACGGCTTGCATGCTGTCATTATTATACATCAACGTCAGTGTGAACTCAAGTTTGTTTCTATATCTCTTGCAGTTACAGGTTTCAGACATGAACTTTGTGAAAAAGGCTCAGAATAAAATGCAGATATCAGTTTAAAATTAATAACAACATGTTTGTCCCTTCAGGTTAAGAAAAATGAATAATGCTGCCCCGAAGATCAGCAAGTTTCTCTAAGTTGACCAATGTCTTCATTCTGAAGGTAATGATCCTGCCGTCTTCCAGCATGGTAATGAGATCCAGAAGTAGATTCAGTTGTTTTGTCATTGCAGATTGTGGAGGAACCTTCTAGGAGACGCTTGAGTTTGATCCAGAATGGCTGGCCATCCTGAAATGGACAGACAAACCTTCAGAAACCATCCCGCAGTTGCTGGAACCCTCCGCTGGACAACAGACTACACAGCAGATACAAAACACTTGACAATGATCACAATTGCTCATTTTCTGAAAGCTTTCTGATACCACATATTCGTTTCTATTTCTAAATGTTTTAGCATCCTGTTCCTCTGCTTCTTTCAGGTGGGATTTCAGCCCTTCAGACAGACATCTACGTCCTGGTGAAGGGCAAAGTGAACAGACTTACAGGGAGGAGTTTTTTCCACTTCCTTGATGACTTGAAGTTTCAGAAGAACTGCATTTACGGGAATTAAAAATGTAAGACA